>NW_015164224.1:104194-131935 GCF_001447785.1 Gekko japonicus
AAAGTGGCAAATGGGGTTCAATGTGGCCAAGTGCAAACTGATGCACATTGCAGCCAAAAATCCTAACTATAAATACCCATTGATGGGGTCTGAACTGGCAGAGACTGACCAAGAGAGAGATCTTGGAGTCGCAGTAGATAACTCAATGAAAATGTCTAGACAGTGTTCAACTACAATAAAAAAGGCCAATGCTATGCTGGGGATTATTAGGAAGGGAACTGAAAACAAATCAGCCAGTATCATAATGCCCCTGTATAAATCAATGGTGTGACCTCATTTGGAGTACTGTGTACAGTTCTGGTCACCACACCTCAAAAAGGATATTATAGCATTGGAAAAAGTGCAGAAAAGGGCAACGCAAATGATAAAAGGGTTGGAACACTTTCCCTATGAGGAAAGGTTAAAGCGCTTAGGGCTCTTTAGCTTGGAGAAACGACGACTGAGGGGAGACATGATCGAGGTTTATAAGATCATGCACGGGATAGAGCAGGTTGAGAACGAACTACTTGTCTCCCTTTCTCAAAATACAAGAACTCGTGGGCACTCCATGAAATTGCTGAGCAGTCAGGTTGGAACAGATGAAAGGAAGTCCTTTTTTCACCCAAAGAGTGATTAACACATGGAATTCACTGCCACAGGAGGTGGTGGCAGCTACAAGCATGGACGGCTTCAAGAGGGAATTAGATAAGCATATGGAACAGAAGTCCATCAGTGGCTATTAGCCACAAGGTGTAGATAGGGGCTCTGGGGCAAGTGATGCTCTGTATTCTTGGTGCTTGGGGGGGCAACAGTGGGAGGGCTTCTAGTGTCCTGGCCCCACTGATGGACCTCCTGATGTCACCTGGTATTTTTGGCCACTGTGTGACAGAGTGTTGGACTGGATGGGCCATTGGCCTGATCCAACATTGGCTTCTCTTATGTTCTTATAGGAACTCTCGGACTGGGGCAAGGGATGCTCTGTATTCTTGGTGCTTGTGGGGGGGTGGGGCAACAGTGGGGGGGCTTCTAGTGTCCCGGCCACACTGCTGGACCTCCTGATGGCACCTGGTACTTTTGGCCACTGTGTGACACAGAATGTTGGACTGGATGGGCCATTGGCCTGATCCAACACTGGCTTCTCTTATGTTCTTATGAGGTGGGTAGCCATGTCGGTCTGAAGCAACAGAACAGATTTAGAGTCCAGTGGCACCTTTAAGGCCAACCGAGTTTTGTTCAAGGTGTGAACTTTTGTGTGCACCACACTGCATTGTCTGACGGAGCATGCATGCACAGGAGAGCTCACACCTTCGATAAAATGCTTTCGTTGCCACTGGACTCTAACTTGGAACACGGTCTGATTAGCAAAACCATCTCCGGAGAGGGTTTCTCAGATCCCGTGCTATTCTTCTCAATGCCCACAAGGTGGCAGGCGTGTTTCAAAAACAAGCACCTCTTCCTTTGTCTCATTCACAGCACTCTAGAGCAGTGGTGGTGAACCTATGGCACGGGTGCCATCGCCCCAGACAGGCCCAGACCGTCATTAAAGTGTCGAATTCTCTGCCAAATAATTTTAAGTAAATGAAAGCATTTGGGATTGTTTACCTTACTTTGTTTGGATCATCAAGTTAATGTATGAGGGTTTTTTTCTAAAGTAAAACCTCAGTATTCAGGTTAAATTGCCGTGTTGGCACTTTGCGATAAATAAGTGGGTTTTGGGTCGCAGTTTGGGCACTCGGTCTCTAAAAGGTTCGCCATCACTGCTCTAGAGCATTTTTAAGAGTTATGGGAACCAGCAGTCGATTTCCTCAGAAACCTGGACTGGGATGAAACAGTCGGTTGCTTTGATCGTTTCTCCAGGGCCCCTCCCGATACTCCCCCCCCCCACTGTTTTCCCAGTGAAAAGTTTGTCAATTTCTTTCAAATGCCATGCATTGTGAAATCTCTCAAGGTAAGACGTTTGACATGCACACAGAAGGTGGCCGCCCGCCAGGGCCGTTGCTACAGTGGGGAATCTCGGGGCCAGGACTCCTGACTTTCCATCCAGCCGGTTTATTTTATTTTTCTTGTGCGACATGGCTGTGCTGTGCCAAGTCAACACCCTGCCCTGCCTGCCGGCAGTGTACCTCTGGGTTGGCTGCAGGTGAGGCACACCGCTCGTGCCCTCTCTCATTCTTGTCACTTTTTAAAATCTTTTTTTTTTTGGCCCCCGTAGGGGATTTTTTATTGCATTTTCTATAAACTACAAAGAAACAACAAGGGAGGGGAATCTACAAACTATAGGCAAAAGTAAAGAAAACTACTAAAACCCCAAGAGATGGAGATCATGCGTTGCTTAAAATAAAACAGCATTTAAAAAAACAATTACGTTCGCTTGTTTTTTGGCGTTGACAGTGATCAATGATAATTTATCGCTTACGTTATCACTTCCAGCAAATCTGAGTATATGAAAAGCTGTAAAAGGTAAAGGTAAAGGTCTCCCTTGCTCGAAAGCCAGTCGAATCCGACTCTAGGGTTGCGGTGCTCATCTCCGTTTCAAAGCCAAAGAGCCAGCGCTGTCCGAAGACGTTTCCGTGGTCATGTGGCCGGCATGACTAAACGCCAAGGTGCACGGAATGCTGTTACCTTCCCACTGAAGCAGTCCCTATATATCTACTTGCAATTTCTTGCTTTTGAACTGCTAGGTTGGCAGGCGCTGGAACTAGAGACGGGAGCTCACTCCGTCTTGTGGCACCCGGGTCTCGAACTGCTGAACTACCGACCTTCCACAGCCTGCAGTTCAGCGTCTTAACCACTTGAGCCACCGCAGTTCCTCATGAAGAGCTATACAGGATCATAACCCCCCCCCCCCGCTAAAGCAGGCTTCAGAAAACATTAGCATCTCATTTTTATTTTATTTTTTTGTTCCCCAAGTCACAATCAAATTTTGTTCCCCAAGTCACAAATTATTTTGGGGAGGGACCACCCCCCATCTTAGAGTCCAGTCCTCATCAGTAAGTGTACTTGTGGTCTCATCTTCTCTTCCTCTTTTACGGTCTTCTTCCTCTTTATCTTCTTCCCTTGTTGATCAAAGTTGTTGCAGCAGACATTGGCCAGTCTTTAGGATAGAGTTCATTCTTCCCTTTTATCGCTTTAATCCATATGTCTTCTGGAGAATCTATATACCAACAAAGGGAGCAGCAATGAAATGACACGTGAACACAATGGATTGCTGCAAAGTGCATACAATTAAGAATAATAGACAATAATTAAACAATAGTACTGATGAGCTTCATGATGTTTTAATCTTTGTTTTTCAAAAATAGGGCGCCACCAAACAGAAGATGATGACGTCACCAGGCAGATTATCATTTTTATATGTTCAGGATATGTCCACAGATCACATCCCTTCGCTTTAAGTATCGCTTTTAATATCCAAACCGGTCCCTTAACGGCATACAGTCCATTTTAGATTCTCTCCTACTTTTAAAAATCTTTGACTCTCTCATTGCTCCTGACACAGTGCCTCCCGACTTATTTAATTGCCCCCCAAAGTCAAAGATCCTGGCTACGGCCCTGCCATCTGCTAGGCATTCCTAATGGCAAACACAGCCTCAAGGAACTGTGAATGTTGCTTAGCAGTGGCTGGAGATAGAATCATAGAGTCATAAAGTTGGAAGGTACCTCCAGGGTCATCTAGTCCAACCCTCGGCACAATGCGGGAAATTCAGACCCCCTGGAATTACAACTGGCCTCCAGGTGACAGAGGTCAGTCCCCCTGGACACAATGCCATAGAGTCCTTCCATCCAAACCTGCCATTTTCTCCAGGGCAATTTGTCTCTGCCGTCTGGAGACCAGTTGTGATCCCAGGAGACCGCCAGCCACCGCCTGGAGATTGGCAACCCAAGAGTCCTATTCAGACGTTACCGTGAACCAATGTTTCCTCTAAGCTGTGGAGTCCTGTGAGCAAAAATTCTGCTTTGTGAGCTACTGGCAGTGATTTGGCTACTGTATCAATTAGCTTGCTCTGGAGCCATCCTTCCTGAGCGAAGACAAAAATGTGTGTGCCAGAGGCGAAAAAACTGAGCTGGCTCACACTAACTGAGCTTAGAGGGAACACTGCCGTGAACCCCTGAACAAGTCTTGTAAAACGTGCTCCTGGTTTTCCTTCACATGTGTGTTGAGCAATTCTCATGTTACGTTCAATGCATGCGTAGCTCAGCGTGTGATTTAAAACACCACATTTATTAAAGCAAATGTGCGTTGGCTTATTCTCACCAACAGACGTATGCATGTACAGACAGGATATCCATGTATTTACTGTCACGTTTCTTGTGTTCCGTTCCAGAAGTCTGCTGTGTCACTCCTTCTTAATGCTGGTTATGTTCTTATAGACAGATTCATGGAGGAGAGGTCTACTTGTGACTGCTAGCCATTGGTGACTAAAGGGAACCTTCATAATCAGAGGCAGTCAACCAATCAATCCCTGTCCCAGGAGGCAACATCAGGGAAAGTCATAAGAACATAAGAGAATGTTGGATCAGGCCAATGGCCCATCCAGTCCAACACTCTGTGTCACACAGTGACCAAAAACACCAGGTGCCACCAGGAGGTCCACCAGGGGGGCCAGGAGGACACCAGAAGCCCCATCACACTGTTGCCCCCACTCCCCCAAGCACCAAAAATACAGAGCATCACTTGCCCCAGACACTGTGTTCCTTCTATGCAGGGGTCATTTCATAGAAAAAGAGGTGCAGGAGCTCATTAGTGCAACTCATTAGCATAACTTATTTGCATATGCCACACCCCCTGACATCACCAGAAGTGCATCAGAAGGCAACACCCACCGCTCAGGCTCCACTGGACTGTTTTGGATTGCTAGCTATTGTGTGTGTGTGTGTGTGGGGGGAACGTGCAGATCTGTCCTCGCAGAGGAGGGGGAGAGCTTGTACCTGAATAAAACTTGGTCTTAATGGTGCCACTGGACTGTTTTGGACCGGGGGCCCGGGGGGGGGGGGGGCTCTGCAGCTTACCTGGCTGCTTCTTGCTCTGACTGAGGGCTGCTGGGAGCAGGGGGTGGGGCTTGTTGCATGTGCCCACTCCCTGGGCTCTTTATTGCCGGAGCTCCGCTCCTGTGCACTCCCGCAGGAAATGATCCCTACCTCTATGCCTTCGGGCTAATAGCCACAGATGGACCTCTGCTCCATATCTATATATCTAATAGCCAAGTTGCCCCCTCCGTGTGGATATCTAAATCCACACATCGGGTGCACCTGGGGGGCAGGGAGATTTTCCTGCACACTTGGAGTTGTCTCCAGGTGTGCAGAAAAATCTGAAAAGTTTAAAAAAACTATATGGGGGATATTTAAATCCCCCCGAAAGTAAAAGAGTCCCCCGCGCAGGCGCACTTACCACCGGCGGCAGCAGCGAAGCCATGGCGACCGGCGTCTGGGAGCCACGGCCGTTTCTGTGGCAGATCGGGAGAAGCCTGGGCGGGCGGGCGGCTGGGAGCTGCGCGGGGCTCGCTGCTGTTGCTGCTGGCTGGGGGGGGGAGCCTGGCGGCCCAGCAGACCGCCTGCTGGGCTCACCTGCAGCTGCTGCCTCCTCCTCCTCTGTGTGGAACTCCTGCGGCTTCAGCAGGCCAGCCCGCCGGGGTGCACATGTAGTTGCCGCCATCTCCTGTGCCAGTGAATTCCACGTGTTCATCACGCTTCGGGTGAAGAAGTACTTCGTTTTATTCATTCTAACCCGAATGCACAGCAATTTCATGAGGTGTCCACCAGTTCTTGTATAGTGAGAAAGGGAGAAAAGGACTTCTTTCTCTACCTGATCTGTCCCATGCATAATCTTGTAAACCTCGATCATGTCCCCCCTCAGCTGTCATTTCTCCAAGCTAAAGAACCTCAAGTGCTTTAACCTTTCTTCATAGGGAAAGCGTTCCAACCCTTTTATCAATGTGGTTGCCCTTTTCTGCACTTTTTCCAATGCTATAATATCCTTTCTGAGGTGTGGCGACCAGAATTGCCCCAAATGAGGTCACACCATTGATTTATACAGGGGCATTATGATAGTCACTGATTTGTTTTCATTTCCCTTCCTAGTAATCCCCATCATAGCATTGGCTATGTTCTCAGCCTCTGTGCCCTGTGGTTGGCCCTCCAGAGGAACTGGTTGGCCCCTGTGCGAGATGGGATGCTGGACTAGATGGACCCTCACTGGTCTGATCCAGCAGAGCTCTTCTGAAGTTCTTCTCAGGGGAAGTCCTCAGCCTCTGTGCCCTGTTGTTGGCCCTCCAGAGGAACTGGTTGGCCCCTGTGCGAGATGGGATGCTGGACTAGATGGACCCTCACTGGTCTGATCCATCAGGGCTCTCTTCTGATGCTCTTATCCAGGGAAGACCTTGGCCTCTATGCTCTGCTATTGGCCATCCAGTGGAACTGGTTGGCCCCTGTGTGAGACAGGATGCTGGATGAAATGGACCACTGGTCTGATTCAGCAGGGCTCTCCTGATGTTCTTATCAAGGGAAGACCTTGGCCTCTATGCCCTGTTGTTGGCCCTCCAGGGAAACTGGTCGGCCACTCTGAGAGACAGGATGCTGGACTAGATGGACCCTCAGTGGTCTGATCCATCAGGGCTCTTCTGAATTTCCTATCGGGGAAGACTGGTTTCTATGCCCTGTTGTTGGTCCTTCAGAGGATCTGGTTGGCCCATGTATGAGACGGGAGGCTAGACTAGATGGACCACTGGCCTGATCCAGCAGGGCTCTCCTTATTTTCTTAACCAGAAGACATTCTAAAATGAATTCCAGATTAGGAACAGGCACAGTTCACTGTAGCAGCTTTTCAATCTTCAGTTTCACTTGGCATCTTTTTCTTCATGCCGTGACACTGGCAGACATTAATAAAACCATGCAGGAAAAGCAATCCTCCTGACACTTCCATAAGATCGCATCAAAGTTCTATTTATGCAGCTTTTTGCTAAGGCACAGACGTCCACTGGGCACATGTGTACATGGCATACAAGACTAACCTCGACATAACCCATCACTGCATCCAGATCTTTTTTTTTCTTGCATTGTTTTAGCATTGGGCATCTATTCATTCAGATTACAAAGTTTAGGATTTCCCCTTGAATTTTTCAACCAAGTAGGCTACCCTTCGGCGTGGAAGCAACTTAAATCTAGTGTTTTACGCTCAGATAAATGGAGCATAAGTTCCCGAGCTCGATGGGCCTGTTCTTTGTATTATTTAGGTCTTCCGATTCCGGAATCTTTGCCCTCTTACTGTAAATCTTTGATGGTACCCAAATATAGAATATTGTTTTTCAAGGCAAGAGTAAATGTTTTGCCTCTTGGGGAATTAGTGTGCAGATTCCTAGGGACTCCTTTTTCAGAACAACTTTGTAATTGTAATTCAGGTGATTTGGGTACACTCTGGCATTTTTTTCCATTGATTGCAGGAAATATGATATGGTTCCTGACAGATGGATCTCAGTGTATATTCAAAAATGGAGCCCTGCTACTAATCAGGAATTTGTAGCTAATCTCTTAGTTGATACTGATGCAAATGTGACGTTGGCAGTGGCAAAGGTTTTATCTGTAACCCTGGGTGGTAGTAAATGAATTGACTCTCTTAGGCAGTTTATATATTTGGTAACCAAATTGCTTAATTTTGTGAAATTGTAATTGTAATTGTAATGTACTGTATGTGTATATGTATATGCTTTGGGTCCCATTTGGGTCCAATGGGACCCAAAGCATAATTCTCCTCCATATTATCATCACAACAATCCTGAGAGGTAGACTAAGATGAGAGCGAGTGAGTGGCCTGAGGTCACCTGGTGAGCTTTCCATAGCATTTGAAGTTATCTAACCACTACACCACACAGCCTGCTTAGACCGAGAAGAAGTGAGCCATGACTCACGAAAGCTCCTCCCCTGCCACAAATTCTGTTAGACTTTAAGGTGCCGCTGGACTCTTGGTCTTTTCTGCTGCTACAGACAGACTAACCAGGCCACCCATCTTGATCTGTCTGGACCCAACGGAACGAAGTTGGAGCCCAGTGGAGACCAACAAAGTTTGATTCGGAATGAAACTTCGTTGGTCTTAAGGGTGCCAACGGACTCCAAGGACATTCTGTTGTTTCAGACCAACACGGCGAGCCCCCTGAATCTGTCCAGACCCAAGCAAGACTGAAACACTCGTGCTAAAGAAACTGTCTATGTACATGGGGGGGGGGGGAGAGAGAGAGAGAAGTTTGAAGTACAGCATTTTGACATTTGGTGATAAGTGGTATACCAGTGTTTGAAAATAACACTTCAGGGACAAGGTGGTTTATAACAATCTAAGACTTAATCTCCTTTAATGGATGAAACATGTACAAACAGGCCTGGGGAGAGTATTTATGAAACAGGGAACCGGTATTCATGGCAAGTGACCTTTCTTTCTTTCTTTTTCGGTTTTCTGCATTATTCCCACAGCCCAGCTAGTTATTATGTTCCTTGTTTCTGCCAACATCTTTTTTTTTTTTTTAAGAGGAAGCAATCTTCCTGTTACTGTCACCTCTGCTGGCTCAACCCGGCCTGAACAGTCGCCCACCTTTTCAATGCGTTCTATTTTTACCAAGCATTGTTGGGCTATCTCATTGTTGGGGAGGCAAACAGCTGAACTTACATTCACACAGCCGCATGCTCCTTTCTCCACCTTTAGGAGAGTCTCTTCCTGAATCTGAGGTTGAGAAGGAGGAGGAGGAGGAGATTGGTTTTATACATCATCCTTCACTACCCGAAGGAGCCTCAGAGCGGCTCACAATCTCCTTTCCCTTCCCCTCCCCACAGCAGACACCCTATGGGGTAGGTGGGGCTGAGAGAGCTCTTTTGAGGACTGCTCGTGAGTGAACAACTCTGAGAGAACTTGTGACTGCAAGCTGCATGTGGAGGAGTGGGGAATCATACCCGGTTCTCCCAGATTAGAGTCCACCGCTCTGATCCGTCGAGTTAGCCCGTGGCTCCTTCCAGTTTTTCATCACGGCATTATTCTGGGGGAAAGCTCGAGCTGGCTGGCAGGAACAACTGGACTCTCTTGAAAGCAGAGCTCGTTTGCAGGGGCGCAGATATTAATTGGTGTAATTGGATGATTAAGCGGACAAAACCTCCAACACTGCAGGGCCTGGAATCAGGAGGCAGGCAAAGGGGAGTGCTGGCAAGACGGGGGGGTGGGGTTGAGAAAGAATGAGAAGTTTACAGGGGAGGGGCTGTGGCTCACTGGCAGAGGATCTGCTTGGCATGCAGAAGGTCCCCGGTTCAATCCCTGGCAGCATCTCCAGTTAAAAAGGACCAGGCAGGAAGCGATGGGAAAGACCTCTGCCTGAGACCCTGGAGAGCTGTAGAGAGGACCTGTGGCTCAGTGGAAGAGCCTCTGCTTGGCATGCAGAAGGTCCCAGATGCAGTCCCCCGGAATCTCCAGTTAAAAAGGACCATGCAGGAGGTGATGGGAAAGACCTCCACCTGAGACCCTGGAGAGCTGTAAAGAGGGGCTGTGGCTCAGTGGAAGAGCCTCTGCTTGGCATGCAGAGGGTCCCAGGTTCAATCCCCAGCATCTCCATTTAAAAGGTCCAGGCAGGAGGGGATGGGAAAGACCCCCACCTGAGACCCTGGAGAGCTGTAAAGAGGGGCCATGGCTCAGTGGAAGAGCCTCTGCTTGGCATGCAGGAGGTCCCTGGTTCAATCCCTGGCATCTCCATTTAAAAGGACCAGGCAGGAGGGGATGGGAAAGACCCCCACCTGAGACCCTGGAGTACTTCAAAGAGGGGCCGTGGCTCAGTGGCAGAGCCTCTGCTTGGCATGCAGGAGGTCCCTGGTTCAGTCCCCGGCATCTCCAGTTAAAAAGCACCAGGCAGGAAGTGATGGGGAAGACCTCCGCCTGAGACTATGGAGAGCTGTCAAGAGGGGCTGTGGCTCAGCGATAGAGCCTCTGCTTGGCATGCAGAAGGTCCCAGGTTCAGTCCCCGGCAGCATCTCCAGTTAAAAAGGACCAGGCAGGAGGTGATGGGAAAGACCTCCGCCTGAGACCCTGGAGAGCTGTAGAGAGGGCCTGTGGCTCAGTGGAACAGCCTCTGTTTGGCATGCAGAAGGTCCCAGGTTCAATCCCCAGCATCTCCAGTTAAAAAGGACCAGGCAGGAGGTGATGCAGAAAACCTCTGCTTGAGCAGTTGGGGAGCCGTAAAACGGGGCCGTGGCTCATTGATAGAGCCTCTGCCTGGCATGTAGAAGGCCCCAGGTTCAATCCCCGACATCTCCACTTAAAAGGACCGGGCAGAAGGTGATGGGAAAGCTGGAGACCCTGGAAGAAGAAGAAGAAGAAGAAGAAGAAGAAGAAGAAGAAGAACAAGAAGAAGAAGAGATTGGATTTATATCCCGCCCTTCACTTGGAGTCTCAGAGCGGCTTACAAACTCCTTTCCCTTCCCCTCCCCACAACAGACACCCTGTGAGGTGGGTGGGGCTGAGAGAGCTCTTGACAGAAATTGCCCCTTTTCAAGGACAGCTGTGCCAGAGCTTGTGACTGACCCAAGGTCACATCAGCAGGTGCAAGTGGAAGAGTGGGGAATCAAACCCGGTTCTCCCAGATTAGAGTCCACACACTTAACCACTACACTATTGGATGGGGGGGGGGCTCTGCAGCTTACCTGGCTGCTTCTTGCTCTGACTGAGGGCTGCTGGGAGCAGGGGGCGGGGCTTCTTGCATGTGCCCGCCCCCTGGGCTCTTTACTGCTGGAGCTCTGCTCCTGTGCGCTCCCACAGGAAATGACCCCTGGATATAACAGAGGGAAAGAGAGCAACTTAAGCCGCTTTGGGTCCCCCTTAGGAGGAAAGGCGGAATAGAAATAACACAAAACGTAAGAGTTCCGTTTCACCAAAATCCCACTGGCTGTTCTGTAATCTCAGTCAATCCCCCGTCCTTTGTACAGGTGGCAGCAGAGGCTCTGGAAAAGAGAGCCGCTTCCGATTTTTGCTGCAACGTTTTCGCTTCCCCTGCAAAGCATCAAGCGTGGGGTTTTTTTTCCGCCTTCTTCTTTGTGTGTCTGCATGTACAGGGGGCAGTTCAGGGAAAGCGGAGAAACAGGGCAAGAGAAAATCGCTGCAGCTTCCGAAAAAACGTGTTGGCTTAATTGAACACAGGGGGAAATCCCGGCTTGATTTCCAGCAAATGAGAACATCTCCGCACCCCTCTGCCTACGCCCAGATGTGCAGACCTCATCGGCCGGAGATGCATATTGGGATGGAGATCTGGAGTGGGCATGGAAGCGTCGACGCATGCTCGGCCGGGGCTGGCGAAACAAGCCCCCTTTGTGGCCAGGCAAGGTTGACAAGCTCCAGGCGGCACCTGGAGACCTCCTGCTGTTGGAGCTGATCCCCGGACTACAGAGATCAGTCCCCCTGGAGGAAATGGCTGCTTTGGAGGGTGGACTCTATGGCATTATACCCTGCTGAGGCCCCTCCCCAAACCCCAACTTCCCTTGGCTCCAACCTCAAAACCTCCAAGTATTTCCCTACCCAGATATCACAACTCTACATCCAGGCGATGTTGAACCAGTTGCGTGAATGGCTGGGGATTGACGATGTAAAAGTTAGCCACTGAGATCCTGTTGCTGGATTTCCAGAGGTTCGCACCAAAGCTCCGAAATTCTTCAGTTATGGCTCACATAACTCTCGCCTCCCAATCTCCAGGCGGTGCAACAAACCAACAAACACTGTGATATGGATGACAGCATGTGTCAAGTAAGAATCTTAGTACAGTGTAAAACTGGGCAATGTTACAGGTCCAGCATTCTCAATGAGCATCCAGATATAGACTCATTTCTTCCCAATCTTCCTCAGGAGTAATCCCATGGTAATGAAGGTATCAGCCTCTTGCTACAGTTCACCATGGCCGGCTCACCCATTAGGCAAACTAGGCATTCACCTAGAGCGCTGGGCCCTGGATGGGGTGCCAAGCTGTGCCTCCTCCCTCCTCCCACCCTTTGGTGGTGGTGGCGGCGAGGGGGAGGAGGTGGTGGTGGTGGCAGCAAAAGGGTGGCTGGCGCCAGAGGTCTCCAGGTCTCCAGGCCTCACCGGGAGGTTGGCATCTGTGCCATAAGGCAACCTCGCCTAGGGCGCAGAAACAGCTCAAGCTGGCCCTGAGTTCAACGTTCTGTTTAAGAGCAACCCCATGTTTAATGTCTTCTTTATGTTTTTCAAATAATCTTCTGGTTCCATGTTCAAGTGTTTATAAAGGAGCAAGCCAGTCTTGTGTGAGCCAGTTTGTTGTAGTGGTTAAGTGTGCGGACTCTAATCTGGGAGAACCGGGTTTGATTGCCCACTCCTCCACTTCCACCTGCTGGTGTGTCCTTGGGCAAGCCATAGTTCTGACAGGAACTGTTCTTGGAAAACTGCAGTTTCTCTCAGAGCTCTCTCAGCTCCACCCGCCTCACAGGGTGCCTGTTGTGGGGAGGGGAGGGGAAAGGAGTTTATCGGCTGCTCTGAGACACCTTTGGGTAGTGAAGGGTGGGGTATAGATCCGATCTCTTCTTCTTCTTCTTTTACACAGGTGCAAAAGCCTCCTGTCTTATCCTCTCCATGAACACTGTATTATATTTATGGTAGTGGCAACCAGTCCGCTTCTCTCCCCGGCTAGAAGCCTTCAATTTTAAATTAGCTGGCAAAATTAAACAGTGGGTTGCTCTTAAACATGTGTTGTCATCTACATCCAGGGCTCTTTTTGTAGCAGGAACTCCTTTGCATATTAGGCGACATACCCCTAATTTAGCCAGGGGTCATTTCCTGCAGGAGCGCACAGGGGCGGAGCTCCGGCAGCAAAGAGCCCAGGGGCCGGGCACATGCAACAAGCCCCACCTCCTGCTCCCAGCAGCCCTCAGTCAGGGCAAGAAGCAGCCAGGTAAGCAGGAGCCCCCCCCAGTCCCCCAGTCCAAAACAGTCCAGTGGTACCTTTAAGACCAGGTTTTATTCAGGTTCAAGCTCTCCCTCCTCTGCGAGGACAGATCTGCACGTCCCCCCCCCCACAATAGCTAGCAATCCAAAACAGTCCAGTGGAGCCTGCGTGGTGGGTGTTTGTTTATTTATTTATTTATTTATTTGATTTCTATCCCGCCCTCCCAAAGGCTCAGGGCGGTTCACAGACGGCAAAGCCGGAATATAAATTACAATAACACATACAATAAAATAAACATTTAAAACCACAGTAAAACCATCCTATAACACGGTGCTATATTAATCAACCAAGATGGGAACAACCACCCAACTTTGGTGGCCAGCTATCCCAGTAGCGCGTTCTCCCGCTATGCTGTCTATAACTTCTGCCAGGGTAGGGCAGCCGATGACATACTACCTCGGTGGTAGGATAGTGGCGGCGGTGGCTCCTACTCGAACGCCTGGCGGAAGAGCTCCGTCTTGCAGGCCCTGCGGAACTGCATACGGTCCCGCAGGGCCCAGATCGCCTCTGGGAGCTTGTTCCACCAGGTAGGGACCGCCACCAAAAAAGCCCTGGCCCGAGTAGGGGCAAACTTACTTAATCTCTCAGGGACCTGGAACTTCCAGGAGATGGCGGTTTCCCGATTGTAGTGCTCTTGAGGGAACATACGGGAAGAGGCGGTCCTTCAGGTAAGCCGGACCCTGGCCATTCAGGGCTTTAAAGGTGCGAACCAGCACTGTGAAGCGAATCTGGTATGCTATTGTCAGCCAGTGCAGCGCTTGCAGCCCAGGTCGGATATGGTCTCGCCTAGAGAGACCCAACAGCAACCTGGCTGCAGGATTCTGCACTAGCTGCAGCTTCTGGATTTGTGACAAAGGCAGCCCTAAGTAGAGAGCATTACAGTAGTCAAGCCTCGAGGTGACTGTCGCATGGATCACAGTGGCCAGGTCGTCATGGTCAAGGTAGGGAACCAACTGCCGAGCCAGCCGTAGATGATAAAAGGCCATCCTAGCAGTGGCTGCTACCTGGGCCTCCATCGTCAACGAGGAGTCCAGGAGCACCCCCAGACTCCTAGCCTCCCGCCGAGGCACCAATGGCACCCCGTCGAAGGTCGGGAGTGGGAGCCCCAACCCCAGACCGGTCTGGCTCAGGCCCAGGACCTCCGTCTTTTCCGGGTTTAATTTCAACCGACTCAGCCTGAGCCAACCAGCCACAGCTTGCAACGCCTGATGAAGGTCATTGGGACCAGAGTCCGACTGGCCGCCCAGCATCAGAAAGAGCTGGGTGTCATCAGCATATTGATGACACCCAAGCCCACACCTCCGGGCAATCTGGGCAAGGGGGTGCATGTAGATGTTAAACAACATCGGGGATAACACGGCTCCCTGGGGCACCCCGCACTCAAGGGGATGCCTTCGGGACCGCTGGTCCCCAATCGCCACCCTCTGTCCCCGACCTTGGAGAAAAGAGACAAACCATTGAAGGGCAAGCCCCTGAATCCCCACGTCGGCGAGGCGGCGGGCCAACAACTGGTGGTCGACCATATCCAACGCGGCCGACAGGTCCAACAACACCAATGCCGCCACGCCACCATGATCCAGATGCCTACGGAGGTCGTCCGTCAAGGCGACCAGCACCGTCTCCATCCTGTGGCTGGGGTGAAAGCTGGACTGGAAGGGATCGAGGACAGAAGCCTCATCCAGGTAGCCCTGTAACTGTGTCGCCACCGTCCTCTCAATCAATTTGCCCAAATAGGGCAAATTGGAAACCGGCCGATAGTTGGCCAATTCTGCTGGATCCAAGGATGGCTTTTTCAGGAGAGGGCGGACCATTGCATCCTTAAGTGCTCCGGGGAACTGTCCCTCAATGAGGGACTTGTTGACAATCTCCTGCAGAGCACCTCGAAACCCCTCGTGGCCCACTTTAATAAGCCAGGAGGGACACGGATCCAGATTGCATGTGGTTGGGCGCACAGACACAAGCAACCTGTCAGCTTCCTCCAGACTGAGTTGCCTTCTGACACACTTCCAGTGATGTCAGGGGGTGTGGCATATGCAAATAAGTTATGCTAATGAGTTATGCCAATGAGCTCCTGCACCTCTTTTTCAACAAAATGACCCCTGAATGGAGCCAATCCTCCGAGAGCTTACAGAGCTCTTCTTACAGGGGCTACTGTAAGCTCTTGGAGGATTGGCTACCTTAGGGGTGTGTCGCCTAATATGCAAAGGAGTTCCTGCTGCAAAAAGAGCCCTGTCTGTATCACAGTGTTTGTTTGTTGGTTTGGTGCGTTTCCTATACCTGTGATCCCGTCTTGGTTTTACAGCCGTTCTCCAGGCGACAGAGGTCAGTTTCCCTGGAGAAAGCAGTCGCATTGGAAGGTGGACTCCTATGGCATTGATACCCCACGGAAGTCCCTCCCCTCCTCAAGCCCCGCCCCCTCAGGCTCCGCCCCCAAAATCTCCAGCGGTTTCCCAAGCCGGAGCGGGTGACTCGAGTTCTCCGCTTATCCAGCAGCACCCGCCGAGGAGACGCAAAAGACGAGAGAGGCGAGGATGACAAGGAGAAGGGGGATAATGAATGAACGCCTCGCCTTCATTCACTCATTAGTTTCCCCCTTCGTTCTCATTACCGTAATTAATGAAACAGATGGGGCTTTTCCCATTCATTTGGTAAGGAGATGCGATACTTCCAAGCGCAGATGGGGAGGCAAAATCCCTACCTGGGGGGGGGGGGAACACCAGGATTCGGTTTCAGCAGGTGGTGTCAGACCCTAGAGGAACAACCACTCTCCACTCAACAGTCCTTCATAAGGTTTATTGGTAAGATTTGGACTTCTGGTAAGGCTAACACCTTTGTCAGAACTACAAACATTAGCACAGGACTGGTAATTGGGGGATGGGCTCTACCTCCCAGTTGTACATCACACACGCCCAGGCTTACTACAGGTCATGAAAGAAGATACGACCAGGGGTCATTTCCTGCAGGCGTGCCCAGGAGCGGAGCTCCAGCAGTAAAGAGCCCAGGGGGCGGGCACATGCAACAAGCCCCGCCCCCTGCTCCCAGCAGCCCTCAGTCAGAGCAAGAAGCAGCCAGGTGAGTTGCAGAGCTCCCCCCCGCCCCCCCCCGGTCCAAAACAGTCCAGTGGCGCCTTTAAGACCAAGTTTTATTCAGGTACCAGCTCTCCCTCCTCTGTGAGGACAAATCTGCACATCCCCCCCCCCAATAGCTAGCAATCCAAAAGAGTCCAGTGGAGCCTGAGCGGTGGGTGTTGCCTTCTGACACACTTCCGGTGATGTCAGGGGGTGTGGCATATGCAAATAAGTTATGCTAATGAGTTATGCTAATGAGCTTCCACACGTCTTTTTCTACAAAATGACCCCTGGACCTAACTAACTATGTCTCAAGTCTTATCACTCCCAAGGACACAGGCCCAGCTGGAACCTGTGAACCCTATGGGGGTAGCATCTCTGCACTACTCCAGGCACTCATTCTCACACTCCCCTCCTCAGGAATGTCAGGGAGGACAGATAAGGAAACAAGCAAGCGGGCAGGGTTTACAGAAGTGAAAGTTAGCATTGGCAGCACAGGGCCAGTACAGTTACAAACATGGACCGAGTAAAGGGGTCCGATCCTGACAGTAGGAAGGAGTAAGGTTGCCAAAGTCCAGGTGGTGTGGAAACTCGAGCTGCAGTGTTAGAAGAGGCAGCCTTGAGAAAGACAGGAGCACTCTGTCTATGAATGTCAGCTGTTGAATGGGCCTTTTGTAGGACCAGCAACGAACACCAATTTAAACTTCAATGTAACCACAAAAGGAAACTTCCCCCTTTAGGAGACTTTCAAGCAAGGAGAAGCGTGTGTACAATTCTAGAAACTCCCGTCGGGGATGGTTGTGTAAAAAGGATGTAAATTGACTGGTAGCTATTAGATTGTACAAACTGATTATTATTGTCGATATTGCATGTAATGAATATATACCTGCTTTAGAATATTATGAATAATACACAATGCACTTTATAAGATGGAACATATAGAACACTTTAACTCAGGGGTTTTTTTTGTAGAAAAAGCCCAGCAGGAACTCATTAGCATAACAGGTCACACCCAACAGCAGGTACCTATTAGCATAATAGGCCACACCCCTGACAGCACAGCTCATGAGCATATTAGGCCACAACCCCATGTTTCCAGAAATGTGGTCATCCAGCCACACCCACCTTTTGCTCCTTATTCTGTTTACCTTGTTTGTTGTCAAAACCCAGGGCCTTTTTTTGTAGCAGGAACTCCTTTGCATGTTAGCCCACAGACCTCAAATGTAGCCAATCCTAATGAGTTTCTGCTGTTGGGTGTGGCCTATTATGCTAATGAGTTCCTGCTGGGTGTGGCCAACTCAGGAGCCAGCCGGAACTCCGTTCCTGTGCGTTCCTGCCCCAAAATAGCCCTGCTTTAACTTATAGAAAAGGTTCTTGCTGTGTATTTATTTCTTGTTTGAAAGTCCAGGGGGTGGCTGGAGATCTCCTGGGATTACAACAGTTCTCCCGATGACTGAGGTCTGTTCCCCTGGAGGACATGGTTGCTTTGGAAGGTGGACTCTATGGCATTATGCACCATTGAAATTCCTCCCCACCCCAAGGTCCACCCTCTTCAGGCTCCACCCCCCCAAATCTCCAGCCTGGAGCTGGCAACCCTAGGCGTAGCCCACTGTGGTCTTTAGTGACTACCAGAACTGATGACTAAGGGAACCTCTATAGTCAGAGGCAGTTAATCTCTGAATCCCAGCATCAGGAGGCAATATCAGGAGAAGGCCTCAGCCTCTATGCCCTCCTGCTGGGCCTGCAGGGGAACTGGTTGGCCACTGTGTGAGACAGGATGCTGGACTAGATGGACCCTCACTGGTCTGACCCAGCAGGGCTCTTCTGATGTTCTTATCAGGGGAAGGCCTCGGCCTCTCTGCCCTGTTGTTGGCCCTCCAGAGGAACTGGTTGGCCCCTGTGTGAGACAAAATGCTCGACTAGATGGACCCTCACTGGTCTGATCCAGCAGGGCTCTTCCGATGTTCTTATCAGGGGAAGGCCTCGGCCTCTCCCTGTTGTTGAACCTCCAGAGGAACTGGTTGGCCACTGTGTGAGATGGGATGCTGGACTAGATGGACCCTCACTGGTCTGATCCCGCAGGGCTCCTCTGAGGTTCTTCTCAGGGGAAGGCCTCGGCCTCGGCCTCTGTGCCCTGTTGTCGGCCCTCCAGAGGAAGTGGTCAGACACTGTGAGATGGGATGCTGGGCTACACGGACCACTGCTCTGATCCAGTGGGACTCTTCTTATATTTTTAATGCGTGCATGTAAATGTTCAAGGCTCTCCAACTGCCTGGCTTTCTTGATAACTGACTCATGTTAATGGCAGGTGGTAAGGCTGGAAATGCCGTCTGGGGACATTTAGCGACAGCATTTCAATCCATGCGCTTTTTTGAGCACAGAGTGCCGCAAATCCACCTGCTAGGAACGAGCTGCCCTTCCCCCCAAAAAACGAGGCATGTATGCATTTAGGCTTTTTAAAAGAGGGAGAGAACATTTTGAGGAACAAAATGTGCCCGCTTGCGTGGCTTTGTCTTTGGAGACCGCTCCTTGCTCATTTGAAGTTAACAATGCATCGTTAGCTGGGCTGACTAAATTGCATTGGCATGGGAAGGGCGGGGGATTGAGTTGTGTGGTAGAACATGACATGCTCGGTTTGTTTCTCCGGTAATTCTTAATTATGCTCTTTTCTCCAGAAGGGGAACTAGTATAACCCGGCTCGTACCAGAGCACACGCTCCAAAAATGGAGAGGCAGCGTGGTGTCATGATTAGAATTTCAGGCTGGTATCTGGGAGACTTGGGTTCGAATCCCTACTTGTGCCACGGAAGCTCGCTAGGTGACCTTGGGCCGCTCACACGCTCTCAGCCTAGCCTACCTCACAGGGTGGTTGTGAGGATAAAATGGCGGGGCAGAAAATGATGGAAGTGGATTTGGGTCTCCATTGGAGAGACAGGCGATGCATAATTATATGTGTATTTGTGTATATGTGTGTGTGTGTGTGTGTGTGTGTGTACAGGTAAAGATTCCCTTGCTCGAAAGCCAGTCGAATCCGACTCTAGGGTTGCGGTGCTCATCTCTGTTTCACAGCCGAAGAGCCAGCACTGTCCGAAGACGTTTCTGTGGTCATGTGGCTGGCATGACTAAACACCAAGGCGCACGGAACACTGTTACCTTCCCACCGAAGCGGTACCTATTTATCTACTTGCAATTTCTTGCTTTCGAACTGCTAGGTTGGCAGGAGCTGGAACTAGAGATGGGAGCTCACTCGGTCATGCGGCAACTTGGGTCTCGAACTGCTGAACTACCGACCTTCCACAGCCTGCAGTTCAGCATCTTAACGAGCCACCGCAGCTCACACACACACACACACACACACACACAATAAAAAACCTCTTTCCTACAGGGAGAGATGCAAAAGGAAGTAAAAATGGCAGGAAATTGGGGCTACTGATCCAATGGTGATTTCCCCGCCTCTGTATTTTCTCTTCTTCAGGCCTATTGAGTGGCAGTGGAAGTTGTGTGAGGGGGTGTTGCTTGTGGGTGGTCTACCACTCTAGCGGGATACCTGGCAATGCTAGTACACAGAGGCAGCACACAGCTCTGCATCCCAGTGTTAGAGGGCAACATCAGGGGAAGGCCTCAACCTCTCTGCCCTGTTGTTGGCCCTCCAGAGGAACTGGTTGAGGCCCCTGTGTAAGACAGGATGCTGGGTTAGATGGACCCTCAGTGGTCTGGTCCAGCAGGGCTCTTCTGAGGTTCTTCTCAGGGGAAGGCCTCGACCTCTCTGCCCTGTTGTTGGCCCTCCAGAGGAACTGGTTGGCCCCTGTGTGAGACGGGAGGCTGGACTAGATGGGCCCTCACTGGTCTGATCCAGCAGGGCTCTTCTGGGGTTCTTATCAGAGGAAGGCCTGGGTCTCTGTGCCCTATTCCTGGAGCTCCAGAGGAACTGGTTGGCCCCTATGTGAGACAGGATGCTGGACTAGATGGACCCTCACTGGTCTGATCCAGCAGGGGTCTTCCTATGTTCTTCTAGGGGAAGGCCTTGGCCTCTCTGGCCTGGTGTTGGCCCTCCAGAGGAACTGGTTGGCCACTGTGTGAAACAGGATGCTGGACTAGGTGGACCACAGGGCTGACCCAGCAGGGATCTTCTGACGTTCTTTCTTATGTTATCATTTTTAGATCCAAATCTGCAAAGTTTAAAATCATTCTGAAGAGACATGAAGACTGAGGAGCAGAAGGTATGCATTTTCATGAACCTGGTGTGCGTTTTGGGTATGCCGTGAATGATGCATTGATCCGCCTGCCCTTTGAGGAACAGAATATAGGATTTTTAGTCAGGAGAGAAAGATGAGCCGGTTGAGGGGAATGTGATGGAGCTTTATAATAGTATGAACGAGGCTGAAAGAGTGGATGCAGACATCATTCACCCGCTGCTGGTGAAAGTCTGGGAAAATCATCTCCTTGTGAGGTTTTGTTTCCCTGAATTGTTATATTGTCTTAAGGGACTGTGCTTTCTTTTATTTTTTAGTTTTTGTTGTCAACGACATAGAAGGAGGAAGAGGAGGAGGGGGAGAAGGAGAAGAAGAGAAGAGATTGGATTTATACCCTGCCCTTCACTACCCAAAGGTGTCTCAGAGCAGCTTACAAGATCCTTTCCCTCCCCCTCCCCACAACAGACACCCTGTGAGGTCGGTGGGGCTCAGAAGAGCTCTCTCGGGAACTGCCCTTGAGAGAACAGCTCTGAAAGAACGTGATTGACCCAAGGTCACACCATTAGCTGCATGTGGAGGAGTGTGGAATCAAACCTGGTTCTTCCAGATTAGACACAAAACTGGCCATCTTTGAGGTTGGAAATACCTGGAAATTTGGGGGGCAGAGCCCGGGGAGGGCGGGGGTTTGGGGAGGGGCCTCAGCAGGGTATCATGCCATGGAGGCCACCATCCAAATCAGCCGGTATCTCCAGGGGAACTGATCTCTATAGTCTTGAGATTAATTGCAATAATGGGAGATCTCCAGGTCCCACCTGGAGGTTGGCAACGCTGTGAATACATCTGAAGCAGTATGTTTATTTCCTAAACCTTTTCCGTGAGGAACCAACTCACGCACCCTCCACACACGCCAATCACTTCCCTACTTGCACAGTTGTTTGGATCCCAGCCAGAAACTTTCACAGGCAAGACGGAGTGGGCGGCCGTGTGGCTCACGTTCAAGGAACGGGCAACCTGCGTGAAGGGTGGAAGGAGCAGCTATGGTTGAGCACTGTAGGAGCCCCGTCGCTCTAAGGTTGTCAGGCAGTCTGTGTCACACTGGGTCTTTGGGCATGTTGCTTTAGAGGAGATCTTCATTCGTGGTTTTGTCGGCCCCATCTGTGGAACCCGAAAAAGGGGGGGACAGACTAGCGTCACAGAAGTCCCAAATATACAAATTCCACTGGTCGAAAACACCATCAAAAATTGCCAGACAATATATTAAACAATTATAAAGTTGGTGGTGTCACAACAACAACATTAGTGCATCCTGTAACTAAATAAGGCATTAGATGCAATATTTCCTCCTTTGAAGATGAAGACATAAAGTCCATGTAGTCAGTGTAACTTGATAGGAGGAGTCCACATAAGTCATAACATTGTCCAAACAGCCTTTGCAAAGACACCCGTTCTAGATACTTGGAAGATGCATTTCCTTCGACTTCTTCAGTTTGCCGGCTGTGTAAGTGGAACCTGATTTCAGCAATTTCTTTTCTTTTCTTTTTTGAAACCCCCAGAGGGGTATTTTTATTTTTTTCAATAAGACTGCAAACTATAACGAAAAATATAGGAAGGGAAACTACAACTATGGAGGAAGGAAAGATACCCACACTAACTAAAAACCCAAGAGTGGGAGACCATGTTAAGCTAATATTAGTATTAAAAGTGTTCGAAAGCAAGAAATTGCAAGTAGATAAATAGGGACCACTTCGGTGGGAAGGTAACAGCGTTCCGTGCGCCTTAGTATTTAGTCATGCCGGCCACATGACCACGGAAATGTCTTCAGACAGCGCTGGCTCTTCGGCTTTGAAACGGAGATGAGCACCGCAACCCTAGAGTCGGATTCGACTGGCTTTCGAGCAAGGGAACCTTTACCTTTACCTTTAAAACAATATACGTGTAGAGTTCTCTCAGTTCTCTCTGATTTCAGCAATTTCAACAGACCACCAGGTTCATAGTGTAAGAAGTGAATCAAGTTACACTGACTACATGGTCTTATCTACAAAGGAGGAAATATTATAGTTACGGTATGCACTAATGTTGTTGTTGTGACACCACCAACTTTATAATGGTTCAATATATTGGTTTGGCAATCTTTGATGGTGTTTTCTACTTGTCAAATTTGTATATTTGGGCCTTCTGTGGAACGCCTTGATTCGAATCCAGTAGCGCCTTAGAAACCGACAAGATTTTCAGGGTCAAATCTTTGAAGAGTCGAAGCTCCCTTCATTAGATACTCGGCAGAATTCAAAAGGGAAGCTTATACCCCCCCCCCCCCAAAAAAAATTCTCTGGTCCCTTAGGCACGATAGGATTCGAATCTAGTCCCTGATGAAGGAAGGAATCTTTGACTCTTGAAAGTTAATACCCCCAAAATGTTGCTGGTCTCGAAGGTATTGCAGGACTCGAATCCAGCTCTTCTATTGCAGACCAACAGAGCTGCCCTCTATCCTCCAGTTTGATCTGAATCCAGCTGCAGCTTAGAGACCACTAGGATGGCCCGGTCTAGGCTGGGAAATTCCTAAAGATTTTGGGAGTAGGGCCTGGGGAGGACAGGGTATGGGGTGGCGAGGGATGTTCGTGGGGCCTAATGCCATAGAGTCCACCTTCCAGAGCAGCCATTTTGTCTGAGGGAACCAATCTCTGTCATCTGGAGAGCTGTTGTAATTCTGGAAGGTGTCCAGCTACCACCTGGAGACTGGACAAAACACCCGTGACAAAAATAACAAAAAAGTCGATCAAGCCGGTACTCATTTGCATATTAAGTGACACACCCCTAATGTAGCCAATCCTCCAAGAGCTTACAGTAGCTCCTGTAAGAAGAGCTCTGTAAGCTCTTGGAGGATTGGCTACATTAGGGGTGTGTTGCCTAATATGCAAAGGAGTTCCTGCTACAAAAAGAGCCCGTCGACAATAATTCTGTAGAAAACCCTCTTCTCCTGTCGCTCATCTGCAACGGGTTTTGCGCAACGTAAAAAAACAAAACAGCCGTTAGCTTTATCGACTCGTTAAAGCCAGTTTGGTATAGTGCCAGTTAGAGCCAGTTTGGTGTGGTGGTGAAGTGCGCGGACTCTAATCTGGGAGAACCGGGTTTGATTCCCCACTCCTCCACTTGCAACTGCTGGGTGACCTTGGGCAAGCCAAAGTTCTGTCAGAGCTGTTCTCAAAAAAGAGCAGTTTCTGTCAGAGCTCTCTCAGCCCCACCGAACATGAAGTTAAGCAAACTTCAGAGGACGGTGGAAGACCGGAAGGCCTGGCGTGATCTGGTCCATGGGGTCGCGAAGAGTCAGACACGACTGTGCGACTGGACAACAACAACCTCACAGGGTGTCTGTTGTGGGGAGGGAAAGGAGTTTGTAAGCTGTCTCTGAGACACCTTCGGGTAGTGAAGGGTGGGGGAGAAATCTCTTCTTCTTCGTTATTTTTGTCACGGGTGTTTTGTTTGGATCTCCATCTTCTCCCGTCATCTTTCTCTCTCGGCATCGACCGCCTGGAGACTGGCAACCCTAGAGACCGACGAGATTTTGGGTGGGATAAAAGCTTTCCAAAGTCAAGCCTCCCTTCGTCATATACCAGCCGGGATTCTGAAGTGAACTTTGACTCCCAAAGGCTCATACCTTGAAAATCGTATCAGCCTCTAAGAAGAGAGAAGAGATTGGATCTATACCCCGCCCTTCACTACCCAAGGCAGTCTAACAGGCTTACAGACTCCTTTCCCTTCCCCTCCCCACCACAGACACCCTGTGAGGTAGGTGGGGCTGAGTGAGCTCTTTTGAGGACTGCTCTTGAAAGAACAGCTCTGAGAGAACTATGGCTTGCCCAAGGTCACGCCAGCAGCTGCATGTGGAGGATTGGGGGAATCAAACCCGGTTCTCCCAGATTAGAGTCCGCGCACTTAACCACTACACCAAACTGGTGTAGAAAAAGAAGATGAATAAAAAGAAGAAGAGGAGGAGGAGGAGGAGATTGGATTTATACTCCACCCTTCACTACCCAAAGGAGTCTCAGAGTGGCTTACAAACTCATTTCCCTTCCCCTCCCCACAACAGACACCCTCTGTGAGGTAGGTGGGGCTGAGAGAGCTCTTGACAGAAACTGCTCTTTTTCAAGGACAGCTCTGGAAGAACTGTGGCTTGCCCAAGGTCATCCAGCAGCTGCAAGTGGAGGCGTGGGGAATCAAACCCGGTTCTCCCAGATTAGAGTCCGCGCACTTAACCACTACACCAAACTGGCTCTTTAAGTCACAACTGGACCTGAATCTGGCTGTTTCTACCGCAGTCCAACAAGGCTACCCGCTGAGATGTTCTTCAGTGGAATCTTCGCCTGATTTTCGTTTCAAAAGATGCCCGCCGTTTGCTCGAGAGAGAAAAGCGATCGTGCTTCTGAGCTGAGATGAACTGAAAGGGAAAGGTGAGTCGGCGGCTTCCAGGGACGGACGGAGTCGTGATTAGATAACCGCTCCGAGGAGTTCCTCGTTCGGCGAGAGATTTCCACCCACCTACGTGGCTGACTCATGCGCTGCCTCTCGGAAATGGGTGGGAAGGAAGAGAAATCCATTCGGGTCCCTTTTATAGTCTCCCAGTCGACAGCTCCAAGCTTGCTGTTGTCCTCCACCAGAAAAGAAAGGCCCCCTTGCATTCACCGGGTGGGGGGCCCCTGACCTTTGACCTTGCTGAGGTGTCCCCCTTCTCGATGGGTCTCTGTGACCCATCCAAATCGAGAGCACGGTTCCCGTCCCCAGAGACCGTTGGCAGAACAGATGACACAACGATGCACAATCTCCGTGGCACCTTGGAAACGAGCCAGGTTTGTTTCAAGCAGGAGCTTCGGTGAGTTGCAGCTCCCCGACGGTTGCCAGCCTCCAGGTGGGGGCTGGAGATTCCCTGGATCGCCCAGAATCACAGCTGGTCTCCAGTGGAACGAGATCAGTTCCCCCTGGAGGAAATGGCCCCTTTCAAAGTTGGTCTCTAGGGTATCCTGCCCTGCTGATGTCCCTCCCCAATGCCATAGACCCCTCCCTCCAAAGCAGCCCTTTTTCTCCAGGGGAACTGATCCCTGTGGTCTAGAGATCCCCAGGCCCCACCTGGAGGTTGCAACCCTAACTGATCTCCAGAGGACGGACATCAGTTCTCCTCAGGGCATTTTTTGGTAGAAAAAGCCCAGCAGGAACTCATTAGCACAATAGGCCACACCCAACAGCTGAAACTCATTAGCATATCAGGCCACACCCTGAAACCACAGCTCATTAGCATATTAGGCCGCAGCCCCGTGCTGCCAGAAGTGTCATCCAGCCACACCCACCTTTTGCTTCTTATTCTGTTTACCTTGTTTGTTGTCAAAACCCAGGGCCTTTTTTTGTAGCAGGGACTCCTTTGCATGTTAGGCCACACACCCCTAAAATAGCCAATCCGAATGAGTTTCTGCTGTTGGGGGTGGCCTACTATGCTAATGAGTTCCTGCTGGGCGTGGCCAACTTGGGAGCCAGCCGGAACTCCGTTCCTGTGCGTTCCTGCCCCCAAAATAGCCCTGGCTCCTGGAGAAAAGGGCTGCTTCAGAGGGGGACGCTAGGGCATTGTATCCCACTGAGCTCCTTCCCCACGCCAGACTCAGCCCTCCTCAGGGTCCACCCCCCCAAATCTCAACCTACAGTCACCAAGGGGACCGTCTGCCACAGACATGCTGGTTTGTGTCGGTCCAACCAGAGGCTGATGAGAAGCCACACCCGGCTTGCAAAGAAACCATCTGGCCCCCAGTGCTCCCTCTAAGCTGTGGAGTCTCGTGAGCAAAATGTCTACTCGGTGAGCTACTGGCATCAAACTTGTGAGCGAGCCATTTGGCGCCTGCATCAGTTAGTCTGCTCTGGAGCAATGCTCCCTCTAAGCTGTGGAGCCGTGTGAGTAAGAATTCTACTTTGTGAGCTACTGCCATTAAAGTTGTGAGTCAGAGATTTGGCTGCTGCGTAAATTAGTTTGCTCTGGAGCCTCACCCTTCCGGAGCAAAGACCAAAATGTGTGAGCCAGAGGCTAAAAAAACTGTGAGCTGGCTCACACTAACTCAGCTTAGAGGGAACACTGCTCTGGAGCCATCCTTCCTGAGTTCAGACCAAAAAGTGTCAGCTGGAGGCTAAAAAAACTGTGAGCTAGCTCACACTGACTCAGCTTAGAGGGAACACTGCTGGCCACCCCCAGATGGCTAAAGACATCCTCCTCGCTGTGGCAATCCAAATGGCTATCCATCCCTATTAGAAGGGCCCCAATGAGATCTGCTCTCTTGCTTTGCTTCCAAATTTCCAGGCAACTTAATGAACATGATGAAGACAGAGCCATCATGGGGTAGTGGCCACGGCTCAGTGGCAGATCATCTGCTTGGCACACAGAAGGTCCCAGGTTCAATCCCTGGCAGCATCTCCAGTTAAAAGGACCAGGCAGGAGGAGATGGGAAAGACCTCCACCTGAGACCCTGGAGAGCTGTAAAGAGGGGCCGTGGCTCAGTGGCAGAGCACCTGCTTGGCATGCAGGAGGTCCCCGGTTCAATCCCCAGCATCTCCAGCTAAAAGGACCAGGCAGGAGGTGACAGGAAAGACCTCCACCTGAGACCTCTGGAGAACTGTTGCCAAAATGAGGAGAGAAGACTGACCCAGATGGACCAAGGGTCTGATTCAGTACAAAGCATTCTGGGGAATGGCCATGACTCAGTGGCAGAGCCTCTGCTTGGCACGCAGAAAGTCCCAGGTTCAATCCCCGGCATCTCCAGTTAAAAAGGACCAGGCAGGAGGTGATGGGAAAGACCTCCGCCTGAGACCCTGGAGAGCTGTCAAGAGGGGCCGTGGCTCAGTGGCAGAGCCTCTGCTTGGCATGCAGGAGGTCCCAGGTTCAATCCCCGGTATCTCCAATTAAAAGGACCAGGCAGGAGGTGATGGGAAAGACCTCCACCTGAGACCTTGGAGAGCCACTGCCAGTCTGAGTAGACAACACTAACCTGGATGGACCAAGGGTCTGATTTGGTTTAATGCAGCTTCACGTGTTCAGGTATAGTGGTCAGAGACCTGGGTTCAAATCCTGTCTCCAAAGCTTGCCATTTGACCTTGGGATAGTCTCCCTCTCTCCCTTACTCTCAGCTGGCCTACCTCACAGGGCTTACGGAGTACAGGGCAACGGGTTGGGTAAAAATGCATAGCTGATGGACTGCACACGAATGGAGGGTTTGTGCTTTGTGTTTTTTACTGAGGCAGAGATGGTGCGGATGGGCAGACAGTTCCTTGGGTGCCTTTTGCCGGTGGGAAAGTAGCGCCGGAGCTGCTGATGCAGCAGACATAAGACTCCCGTGGCTTATTTTCCGGGTTGAAGATTATCGATTCCCCATTGCCGTCAGGATGACTGCACTGATCTCTGTCCCTTACTTAAGCCGGGCTTTGAGGGAAATGATGCTCCGGGGATCCCAGAGCGTGCGGTGATGGGGCTTGCATGTTCAGAATGCCTTATTTGTTGCTGTTTGAAATAACA
>NW_015164224.1:131982-150661 GCF_001447785.1 Gekko japonicus
GGCACAGGTTGGTTGCACTTTGGATTTCCAAGAGAAACACAGTGCAGATTAGGTTGCCAACCTCCAGTCGGGGCCTGGAGATCTCCTGGAATTTCCACTGGTCTCCAGACGACACCAATCAGCTCCCCTGGAGAAAACGGCTGCTCCGGGGGGTGGACTTGGCATTACACCCCGCTGAAGTCTGCAGCCCCCTCCGTCTGCGGGCTCCTCTGTCAAACCTCCAGAAATTTCCTGATCCAGAATTGGCAATCTTGAGTTGCCCAGAGAAACTTGGCAGGATCCAGTCCTCAGTCACCAAATTGGGATTTTTTTCCAGTTCCAGTTCAGTTCAGCATCACACAGGGGGAAAAAAATCCAGGAACATGATGGCATTTGGGGCGGGCAGGTCAAATGAGGGTGGAGACTGAATTCTAGAAGAAGACGAAGAAGAAGAGGAGGAGAAGGTTGGATTTATACCCCAGCCTTCACTTCCCAAAGGAGTCTCAGAGTGGCTTTACAAACTCCTTTCCCTTCCATGCCCCACAACAGGCACCCTGTGAGGGATGTGGGGCTGAGAAATTTTGATTTCTGGTCCTCCTCCACATGCAGCTGCTGGCGTGACCTTGGGCCAGTCACAAGTTTTCTCAGAGCTGTTCTCTCAAGGGCAGTCCTTGAAAGAGCTCTCTCAGCCCTACCTACCTCATAGGGTGTCTGTTGTGGGGAGGGGAAGGGAAAGGAGATTGTAAACTGCTCTGAGACTTCTTCGGGTAGTGAAGGGCAGGGTATAAATCCAATCTCCTCTTCCTCTTCTTCTTCTTCTTCCTCCTCCTCATTCTCTTCCTCCTAACTAGAGAGCTGGGTGCAAGAGAAGCACCTTGCCGAAACTACTTTGAGGCTGAGGTGGTATTTGAGCCTTTTATCCCCTGTCTTAGGCTGCAATCTGAAGAACAGTTTCCCAGGACTAAGCCCAGCTGAATAAAATGGGACTTACTTCTGAGTAGGCCTGCTTCGATCGTGCCTTAAGCAGCTGGCTGCCCACACTGTCTCAACCAGGGTGACGTGGCTTTTGGTTTGAGTGCAGTGTTCTGAAAGTATAGTTTCATTATTATTATTATTTTTAAAAAACCAGGCATGTGGCGATTTTTATATGAAAACAAGACAATTTATCTCAGCATGCTTTTTTATTATAATGATTCCGGAGAAGATCTCGGGGGTGGGGGGGGCACAGCTCTGACGGTTTTGATAATAGATTTGTTTTTGGAAGCGACAGCTTTTATTCTTTATATGTGTGTTTTTAAAAGCTCTGTTTTGACAGCTCGTGTCTCAACACCACCCCTTTAGGGCTGCCAGTCTCCAGGCGGGACCTGGAGATTTCCTGGGATTGCAACCGATGCTCCCTCTAAGCCGTGGAGTCTTCTGAGCAAAAATTCTACTCTGTGAGCCACTGGCATTAAAGTTGTGAGCGAGCGACAATTAGTCTGCTCTGGAGCTATCCTTCCTGAGCCAAGACAGAAATGTGTGAGCCGGAGGCTAAAAAAACTGTGAGCGGGCTCACACTAACTCAGCTTAGAGGGAACACTGGTTGCAACTGATCCCCAGGCAACAGAGTTCAGTTCTCCCTGGAGAAAATGGCTGCATTGGAATGTGGACTCTCTGGCACTACACCATACTGAGGTCCCGGGGTCATTTCGTAGAAAAAGAGGTGCAGGAGCTCATTAGCACAACTTATTTTCGTAGAAAAAGAGGTGCAGGAGCTCATTAGCACAACTTATCTGCATAACTTATTTGCATTTGCCACACCCCCTGACATCACCGGAAGTGTGTCAGAAGGCAACACCCACCGCTCAGGCTCCACTGGACTGTTTTGGATTGCTAGCTATTGGGGGGGGGACAGATCTGTCCTCACAGAGGAGGGAGAGCTTGTACCTGAAGGCAGGCCGGGGGGGGGGCTCTGCAACTTACCTGGCTGCTTTTTGCTCCTCATGGAGACATTCGTGTGGGGCGGTGCCTTTAAGTAAGGCGGCAGAGCCCCCCCAAAGCCCCACTGTAGCCACAGGCCTGAGCAAAGTGCACATTGTTTGATTAAAAAGAGCAGAAGCATTGCTTTGGGGCGCGAGGACTAAGGGACATCTTTCTATGGTTGTCATCTCCGCACTGAGAAATCGCTGGAGGTTTTGGGGGTGGAACCTTGGGAGGGCGGGGCTTGGGGAAAGGGGAGACTTCAGCAGGGTACAGTGTCTGAGAGCCCACTCTCCAAAGCCCCTCCCACCACCCTTCCTAGGCCCCACCCCCAAATCTCCAGGGATTTCCCAATCTAGAGCGGGTAACGCTAGCCCCTGGTCTTATGCCACCTTCAGACTGTGGACCAAACGACAGGAGGTCCATTCCTGGTGGAACCCTGCTGCATTCTGGGCTTTATCTTGGGCTAAGAATCCAAGCCTGCGGAACCCTGCGAAGAGAGGCGTTTTCTCCTGGAGGGAAGCTGGCAAGCAGCAAGCCTCCGCTCGGCATTTTAAAAAGGTTTTCTTTTCTTTTCTACAGGCTGGGAGGGAGGAAGTCTGTCAATGGCTTTCCAGGTGCACTGCGACGTCCTCGCTTATTGGGGAGATGGTTTTACCTTTAAAACACTCTCTGTGTACCTATGCTTGGTAGATTTCTGCTGCCACCAGGAATTAAAAATTCCAAATCTCTCTTTTTTGGTAGAATGACTCAGGGACTGGGCACTTCAGAGGACTATGTGGCCCTGAGGAAGGACTATTCTGATTGCTGGGATAAGTTTAAACAAAACAAACAAAAATGATTTATTTAATAAAGAACAAAATAGGTTTCTGGTTATTTTTGAACTGTTGCTGATGAAAGGAACTTGTAAATGGCAAAACTTGGTGTCACAAACAGTCTCTCAAACTCCAAAACTCCACTCTGACATGCGTAGACACTCGGTCTAATATCTCTCTCTGTCATATATATATATATATACTTATTCACACAGAATAGGCTCAACACTCATATTCACACAGACTAAAGTGTTTGTCTTATTCACACAGAATAGACTCAAAAACTCCCATAGTCCCGTGGACTATGCTCTCTCTTCAAACTTAACACGCAGAATCACTTCATAGCCCCCCCTCCTCCCACACTCAGTCATCAGCCAATCACATCACACTTGTCTCCCTCTATCACTCTTCTTACGTCACTGCAGTCAAACTAAACATTTAAAGAAACACACACACCAAAGCATGAAATCATTACATGCACCTCTTAAGAAATGCTAATAGGACTAGCTAGAGGCAATGGGCTGTTCAGACTTCCCTCTTCTCCCCCCTCCCCTCTTCAAGCAAAGAGCAGGGGTTTGGAGGTCACATGATTTCTGTAAAATGCTAGACTGTCTTCAAAGAGCAGCTTCCTGGAGACAACAGGAAATGAAGCCTTGGCCTGGGCTGACCAGGGTCAAGTAGGTGGAGACACAGAGTTAATAAAAGTTTCTTGTGAGAGGAAGTTGCTCTCTTTTCCTTGGAATGCTGCGTTGAGGACAACTCTGAGCTTTGGTCTGCAAGAGGTCAGCCATCTTTCACCATGCAGCTGGCCTGGAGAGCTGAGGCAAGCTTGAAGGTAATGAAAACTCTGTAGGGATTTTTTTTAAAAAAATCTAAGATAGAGTCTATCCCATTTTTCCATCAGTTAGGTCACATATAGCATTTCTTCTGTTTTCCCCTTGCTCAGATCTGGTGCTGTGCTAAAAGTATGCTTGTAAACATTTTCTTTTTTAATAAACATTTTAAGCTTTCAGTGCTGGTAGTGGTTCGCTGTACCACATAGACCTTCAACGGTTACAGACAAGCTATTATAAAGAGAACTCCAGGGAGGGCGGGTTGGCAAGCAGCTATACCCTCCAAGCACACACAAACTGTCCCCATGGTAGCCAGGTGCTGGGCTAGTGGGAAACATAGAGGTGAGGCCTCTGAGCTGTGAAGGGAAGCTGAGGGTCCTGATACCCTCAGTGAGGAATCCCTATATTGATCAGGTGGTGGTAGTGGCTACTGGAGAGTAAAAGGAAAAGCTAATCCAGGGAACTCCCCAAAGAGGGCAGGGTGTAGGGCTGCCAAACCACGGCGGGGGATCCGTGCGTTGTCGCAGGATCGCTGCCACGGGGGGACAGCGATCCGCGTTGCACCGGCGTCGCCAGGATGGGACGCTACGCATCGCCCTGGCAATGGGACTCCAAACAGCCCCGTTGCCAGAGCGACGCGCAGCGTCACATCCTGGCGACGCTGGTGCAACGCGGATTGCTGTCCCCCCGCGGCAGCAATCCTGTGACGACGCACGGATCCCCTGCCGCGGTTTGGCAGCCCTAGCAGGGTGGGATGGGTCCTGCAGGTGAGAGCAGGCAGTTCTGTCATAAAGCCAGTTTGGTATAGTGGTTAAGTGTGCTGACTCTAATCTGGGAGAACCAGGTTTGATTCCCCACTCCTCCACTTGCAGCTGCTGGATGACCTTGGGCAAGCCATAGTTCTGACAAAAGCTATCCATCCAAGGGCAGTTCTGGAAAGAAGTCTCTCAGCCCCACCTACCTCACAGGGTGTCTGTTGTGGAGAGGGGAAGGGAAAGGAGTCTGTAAGCCACTCTGGGATTCCGAGTGAAGGGCGGGGTATAAATCCAATCTCCTCCTCCTCCTCTTCTTCTCCTCCTCCTCCTCTTCTTCCAGAGGTCTCCATGGGGTAGGGGTGCTCATATGATTTCAGTGAAAAAGACAGGGTGTGTGTGTGTGGGGGGGTTGTGTTGGTCAATTGCAGCGTGGTTTCTCTTGAAGGCTGGGTTGGATCTTCCTATCTCGGTGGATTTCAAAAGAACTGAACGTATCGAAAAGTTTGAAAGGCATTTTCCGGAGCGAAACGTCAAACGGCGAGGGATTCGCGCCAAAGGGTTTTGGTCAAAGAGTTTGTCAGGCTGCTAGAACTGACAGCCGAACTCGTAAATAATGGAGAGATGACTAAGAGGGAGGCAGAATTATTAACCTCCCCAATCGCGTCTGGTTTCGGTAATGGACGAGGGAGCGGTCCCTTCTCTCCTGGTTGGGAGAAGATGGTGAGCGACGAGTTTCGTGTTTCCGAGTAAAAGGGGTCCATGAAATATTCAGTTGCCCTAAGAGACCTTTCGTCTTACTTCTCTCCCCTCTTTAGAGTCTCCCTCCTGTTTCCCTCCGCAGCCACATCAATTAACAATTTATTTAAAGGCTGAGAAGTTATTTATTATTTTAAAACATCTGTCGCCGGTGTGGGGTAGTAGTTATACAATTGGGCTAGGACAGAGGTCCTCAACGTGTCTCCCTTTGGACCAACAGTCTCTCCCCATGTATGCCCCGGAGAGTCTTGCACTGAACAACACCCACTGGTGGTCCCAGGCCCGAAGGATGTCCGCCTAGTCTCAATCCGGACCAGGGCCTTCTCTGCCCTGGCCCCCGCCTGGTGGAACACGCTCTCAATTGAAATTAGGACCCTGCAGGACTTGCTACAATTCTGCAGGGCCTGTAGAGTAGAGCTGTTCTGCCAGGGCTTTTGGTTGAGGCAGCAGGTGTTTCTTTACCATCTCAGCCTCCCCTGCCTGTAGTAGGCCTACAAATGCCTACTGTCCTACGAACATCTTACAAGGAGAGTATTAGGCTGCTCTAGACTGATGTTTATTTGCTGCTGCCATCTTGATTTTATTTAACTGGTTTAAATTGCATATTTATTGCTTCATCTTTGTTGTGAGCCGCCCTGAGCTCATCATGATATAAGGTGGGATATAAATGCAATAAATAAATAAATACCAGTTCGTAGTCGTGCTGTAAAAGCCAAAGGCTGCTACCTTCTTGGGGGTCCCAGATATGCAGTGTGAACCCAGACAGTGCTTTCCTAAACAAAGAATAACCGGGTCAACTTAAATATGCTGAGTTTCATTTTTCCAAGTCCTTCAGTCAGTCTGTATGGGTTTTCTTCATTAAAATGAGATTGTCTTACTTGAATCAATGTTTGTTTGTTTTTTGCCCTGCCTGGAGTTGGAGCGAGTGCCATTGGCTGTTCTTGAAGGTCTTTATGAAAAACATTTCCTATATTCAGCACCACTGTGCTTGTTCAGCAACACGACGGCACCCTCATTATTATTTGATTGTGTTATCCACATTCGGGCTCGATGTGAGGTCTTGGCTCACTTCTCTACTCATTGTGAATTCTGTCATTTCAGAGGGTAGCTTCGAGACCAGCAAGAGATTCAGAGCATAAACTTTTTGAAAGTCAAAACTACCTTCATTATGGTCTCTAAGGTGCTGTTGGGCCTGAATCTAACCATTTGACTTCTGTACGATCTCTTCCCTCCACCCCCGAACCAAGCTCTAATAAAGAGTGCCTCTTTGCTCTTCGTGGCAGTTCGATTAACAATACCAAAGTAGCCCATAGTGTTTAAGAGTGGGTTTGAGGAGTTCATTTATTTATTTCTTCATATTTATAGCCCGCCCTTCCCACAAAGTGGGCTCAGGGTGGGTAACAAAAGCCAGTTGAATCAGACTCTAGGGATGCGGTGCTCATCTCCGTTTCCAAGCCAAAGAGCCAGCGCTGTCCAAAGATGTTTCCGTGGTCATGTGGCTGGCATGATTGGATGCCGAGGCGCACAGAATGCTGTTACCTTCCCACCAAAGCGGTACCTATTTATCTACTTGCAATTTCTTGCTTTCGAATGGCTAGGTTGCCAGGAGCTGGAACTAGAGATGAGAGCTCACTCCATCATGCGGCACACTCAGGTCTCAAACTGCTGAACTATCGACCTTCTGGTCTGCAGCTTGGCGTCTTAACCACTTGAGCCACCGCAGCCCAAGTGAAGGGCGGGGGTACAAATCCAATCTCTTCTTCTTCTTCTAATTGGTTTTGAATCATATATTTATTGTTTAATCTCTGTTGTGAGCCGCCCTGAGCTCATCATGAGATAGGGCGGGATATAAACACAACCAATCAATCGATCAATCAAGGCACCTGCCAACACCTTTCTTATAAAATGCATATCAAAGGAGGGCAGGGCACGTCATGCAAGCTATGAGTTGGGCTCTTGTCCACAAAACGTCTGCTACGATAGACCCGTTTGGAGCCATTCAGATTTATTTTGCTTTTGCCATGACAGACTAATACGACTTCCTCTCTAGCATAAAGCCAGCAGCACTCAACCTGTTGTCTGTGGCACCTGAACAGACGGCCTAGAGAGAGGGCCGGTGTCAGCAAGCTGCCATTGTATTGTATGTTTTCTTCTACATGGTATACTGTACTCTGTTCATCCCCCCTCTTGTTGCCTCTTGTGTAGGTGTTTACTTTCTGTTGCTAGCACACCGTGGAACTGCTCAAGGTTAACCAGCTGGTGGTGGGAAGGAGTTATGGCTTGCTATCCTTATTATGTTTCTGGGGCCTGAGAACTGAATTTCTGTTTATGTAGTATGAACCGTTGTGTTCCCAAGAAAAGGGCGCTAAGACTTATCACACTCCCGCCAGCGGGAATTTGGCTCATTGGTCCTGTCTCGGTTCAAGTTCCTTTATTATGTTTCCCTTGGACTGTTGTAGTCATTACTAACAATGATTGTGTTCCTGATCTAACCATCTCTTTTAATAAATTCTATTTTGTTCATCAAACGTGGATTTACTTTGAATGAATGGGGAATCGGACAGCCGGCAGCCTCCGGGTGGTAATTTGCGTTCTACACCGTGGTCCTTCGGTTGTAGTAATAGAAGAAGAAGAAGAAGAAGAAGAGATTGGATTTATACCCCGCCCTTCACTTGGAGTCTCAGAGCAGCTTACAAACTCCTTTCCCTTCCCCTCCCCACAACAGACACCCTGTGAGGTGGGTGGGGCTGAGAGAACTCTGACACAAACTGCTCTTTTTCAAGGACAGCTCTGACAGAGCTTGTGACTGACCCAAGGTCACATCAGCAGGTGCAAGTGGAGGAGTGGGGAATCAAACCCGGTTCTCCCAGATTAGAGTCTGCGCACTTAACCACAACACCAAACTGGCTCTCTGAGTGTTGGCTGGAGACCTCCCACCATTACAAGTAATCTCCTGGCAGAACACATTCAGAGTCCAGTGGGGGCGCCTGTAAGGCCAGCAAAGTTTTATTCAAGGTATGCGCTTTCGTGTGCGTACATGCTTACTCAGATACATTGGAATGGTACGTAAGTTTCAAACTAATAGACGGGGCTGAGCAGCAGATTAACATAAGAATATAAGAGAAGTCAGTGTTGGATCAGGCCAAAGGCCATCCAGTCCAACACTCTGCGTCACACAGTGGCCAGAATAACCAGGTACCATCGGGAGGTCCAGCAGTGGGGCCAGGACACTAGAAGCCCTCCCACTGTTGCCCCCCCCCCAAGCACCAAGAAGACAAAGCATCACGTGTTCCAGAGCCCCTATCTATACCTTGTGGCTAATAGCCACTGATGGACCTCTGCTCCATATGCTTATCTAATTCCCTCTTGAAGCCGTCCATGCTTGTGGCCACCCCCCCCCTCCTGTGGCAGTGAATTCCAAGTGTTAATCACTCTTTGGGTGGAGAAGGACTTCCTTTTATCCATTCTAGCCCAACCGCTCAGCAATTTCATGGAGTGCCCACGAGTTCTTGTATTGTGAGAAAGGGAGAGAAGTCCTTCTTTCTCAACCTGCTCTATCCCATGCATCATCTTGTAAACCTCGATCATGTGACCCCTCAGCCGTCGGTTCTCCAAGCTAAAGAGCCCCAAGCACTTTAACCTTTCTTCATAGGGAACATGTAACATGAGGAAGACAGTTTAAGACATGCAAAGACAAAACTAAATAACTAGCTAAGGTTATAAGATCCACCGTTGTAAAGCTTTAAATATGTCAAAATAGCAGATAAATATGTAAAGGTGTATTTTCTAATTGTGGGAAGTAAACTGATCCTCTCCATTCTCTCCTCTCAGGCCACGTAACAGTATTTTCCCCCCTCTTTTGAGGTGGATGCAGCGAAACATCCCAACATGCACCCGGAGGCTCATACCTTGATTACAACTTTGTTGGTCTTAAAGGTGCCGCTGGACTCTAAATTTGTTCTACTGCTTCAGACCAACACAGTGACCCACCTGAATCTGATCTCTAAGTGGCAGAGATCGGTTCGCCTGGAGAAAGTGACTGTTTTGGCAACTGGACTCTATGGCATTATGCCCAAACTCCACCCCCCCCAAATATCCAGGCATTTCCCAAACTGGACCTGGCAACTCTACCTTGAGAGTAAGTAAGGGGAAACTCTGTGCATGTTCAGAGATACATGTCATTATCTCACATTGAAATAAACCTTGGAGAAGAGATTTGGGCATAAATAAAGCCTTCTGCTGGGCACCAAACTCTCTAATATTTGACTTATGGATATAATAACATGCAACTTTTATATTATAGGACTGTCTGTTATATTGACTTCCCTGTTTCTTTAAAGAACAGGCAATGCCAAAGATCAGAGGGAATGCTACCAAATGCTTATGTTCAGACAAGAGAGTGGTGCGACATTGCCAACGTTATCGGTATCTCAACAAGACTTCCCCCCACATTTCCCCCCCTCCTCCCATTTCGCACAGAAATTGGACGATTTGACAGTGAGATTTCGATAACCCGATTTGTGAGTGTTGCTTGTTGAAGATCGTTCCGTTTTCCAGATTTCTGCTCTGCCGGTTATGATTTGTCTTCCCCAATTCCCACTCATCTCTACCGGGGTGTCTTCGGAAACACCGGAACACTATTATTTTTCATCCGTTCTTGGCACAAAATCATCATATTGTTTTCATTGGGAAAAAAGAACCCCCCAAACATCTATTATTCAGAAGACTCTTTCTCTTGAAATGATAGACTAGGAAAAAGGAACAGATAGTGGATCTTATGAAATGGTTAGGCATTGTTATCGATGCAACGAATGTGAAGTTGAGCAAACTCCGGAGGATGGTGGAGTTCAGGAGGGCCTGGCATGATGTGGTCCATGGGGTCATGAAGAGTTGGACTTGACTGTGCAACTGAACAACAACAACAAGTGGATCTTATAATAACTGGACCACACAACAGGGTTTTTTGAGGGGGCTGTAAATTTGGCTTCAGCTGGGGGATTGCATGTTCTCAGCAGGGATGTGCAAAAAACCAAAAAAATTCGGCCCATTCAAATTCAGCCGAATCAGGCTGAATGTGATTCAGCCAGCTGAATGACCCCCCTCCCCCGAATGCCACTTTTGGCAATGCAAGCTGACTAGGGTGGCATTTGGCCAACCGAATCACATTCGGCTCAATTATACCCTATGAGGACTGTCACCATAGGGTATAATAACCCCCCTCGATAGGGGGGGTTTCCTATCACTAAAGGGAAGGCAAATTGCCTTCCCTTCAATGAAGGGAGCATGCCGCCTCAGCAGTGCAACTCAAGTTTTAAAGTTTAAATCCCCCCCAGTTGTGCCACAGAGGCAGCATGCTCCCTGCAGAGCCCCCCTTCCCAGCCTGTCCACCAAAGTGGGCGAGCTGGGGAAGGCCCTGGAAGGAGTGGGGAGGCATTTAAATGCCCCCCTCTGCCTTCCCCTCGCCCAGCAAAGGAATCCCCCAAATGGATGCCAAATATACGGCATCCATTCAGGGAATCCCTGTTTGGCCAGCTGAATCAGATTAGAGAATCTGATTTGGCTTTCGGCTGGCCGAATAATGCCGAATAGGCATTCGGGTTTTTTTTTCAGTTTGTCCAAACCAAATGCACATCCCTAGTTCTCAGTGCCTAATCAGAGAAACTCTGTGGTTCACTTGTTGTTGTTAAGAGAAATCCTCTTAGTTCCTCTTTGCCCAGTTTCTCCCTGAGATCCATCAATCTGTCCTCTTTCTCCCCCCAAGATTTTCTGTTCCTTGGCTTCATTTATCAACCCAAAGGCAGACTGCACCCAAGGAATCAGAAGGAGATTGAGGCTGGGAAAGGCACCCATGAAGGAGCTAGAAAACATCTTCAGGGTAAGGAGTGACCACTACATCAAACAGCCATTCTCAACAACTGAATAAAGATGTTGAGGGAACAGAAAACTTAGGGAGTCTCATTTTTGGAACCTATGTTTGCTGTCCCCTTTAAATGCCCAGATGTCCAAAGCTGCATCCCCCAAATTTTGGGTTACTGGCAATCCTAAAATGGTGACACCTCCCATTCTTCTGTCTCTAAAGGCGACATCTTCCCAACCATGGGGGCATCTGTATCAATTTGTTCATTATGTTACTGCTGATTTTTCACAGGTACAGTGGGGGCCTGGATGTGTGGCTCTCGGACCAAGCGCCGATGTTTTCCCTGACTCATTAGCTGCTAAGAAGGGTGGGCACGGGACTCACTACTTCATTTCTATTGCAGCATCGAAAGTACCTGGAGTGAACTTGATAGCTGGAGGTCTTGTAACCTTTCCAGACACCGACAAAACCATCCGCTAATCTCTAATGTTATAGCAACAGCTGTCACTGGAGTTCTGTTTGGTGTACTGGTTAAGTGTGCAGACTCTAATCTGGGAGAACCGGGTTTGATTCCCCACTCCTCCACTTGCACCTGGCTGGATGACCTTGGGCAAGCCATAGTTCTGTCAGAGCTGTTCTTGAAAAAGAGCCATTTCTGTCAAGAGCTCTCTCAGCCCCACCTACCTCACAGGGTGCCTGTTGTGGGGAGGGGAAGGGAAAGGAGATTGAAAGCCGCTCTGAGACACCTTTGGGTAGTGAAGGGCGGGGTATAAGCCCAATCTCTTCTTCTTCTTTTACCTAACAGGGTACCTATTGTGGGGAGGGGAAGGGAAAGGAGTTTGTGAGCTGCTCTGAGACTCCTTTGGGTAGTGAAGGGCAGGGTATAAATCCAATCTCTTCTTCTTCTATTGCTTCATGCCCCATTTTAAAATTCGCATGGACTTTAGATGGACTCTGCAATGCCGAGAGGACAACAAGGATGCATTTGTGTTAATGTTATCTTTATAGTTACAAGAGTTTTTATTTAATGGTCAGTGGATCCATATCTCAACCGAGGATTCTTCCTGTAGGCCTCTTTTATTTTTATTGTATTAACTTCGCTTATCCCCTGTCCTTCTCCCCAAACGGGGGCTCGGAGCAGCTTTGATCTTTCTCCTCCCCTTCATTCTTAACCTCACAACAACCCTGTGAGGTAGGTCGGGCCGAGTGTGCGCAACCGTTCCAAGTTCACCCAGCGAGCTTCCAGGGCAGAGTTTGGATTCGAACCTGGGTCTCCCAGATCCTAGTCCAACGTTTTAACCCTACACTACACCGGCTGTCTTTGAGCTGATTTTTTTTTATAATGGGACCCGTCTGTCTGTGAATGACAATGGCAAGCCTCGTGGTAAGAAATTAAATCCAAGATGGGGCTCTGAAAATGAAGTGTGGTAGATTTATTGAATATGTGTATGTATGCAGTGGAACAGTCTCTTCCTCCACCAATATCTGTGTGATTTAGTTTGGTCCTGTTGGGCAGAGCTCTTGTTTCAGTTTCCCAGTCTTGTATGTAAGCCAAAGTGGCCGGTCGTTGGAGTTGTCTGCTTGCTGTCAGAGTCCCGCAGCAATCAGTTCTCAAAAGCGTTCCTTCAGAAGGCTCAGGTTTATTGAGTACAGTAGAGGCAGGTCATCTGAGCACACGTTCCGTGCCAGAACTAATTCTAAAGGCGGGAGAGGTGAAGATATGCTGGATTCAAAAGGGGGTCCCCTGATGGACTTGAGCCAACCAGGGGATAAATGGAAGCGCGCCTAAACTAACGGGTTCACATTCCCAGGAAAGCGAAAGGAGCGAGGTATTGAGGTCACAGGCTCAGGCTAACAGATAAGGCACAGTGGAAGAAATGAAAGCTAACATTCCAGTACATTAAGAAGTTCGCCCAACAGCCTCCTGCCCTCCCCCCTGACATTTGCAAATAAACGGCTGAGGTTTTGAGCCAGCTTCCCTCTGCTGAATAAACCTGAGACTGGGTGCCTGAGTGAGTACTCTAACCTGGGAACTCACAGTCAACGGGGGACATTGCACAAAGGGGTGGGGCTATGCAAATAAGGCCGGGCTCGGAAAGCCAGTGCACTGCCAACACACGTATTCATTTATTCATTTTTATTCCTTTTTTTTACTTTACTGTATTCACATACCACCTTTCTCCCAGCTGGGGACCCAAAGCAGCGTACTTCGTTCTCCTCTCCTCTGTTTTATCCACACAACAACCCTGCGAGGTATAGAATTGCCAGGTCCATCTTGGGAAGTTCCTGGAGATTTGGGGATGGAGCCTGGGGAGGACAGGGAGTCCAGTGGTCCCTCTAAGCTGAGTTGGGGTGAGCTTGCTCACAGTTTTTTAGCCATCGGCTCACACGTTTTTGCCTTCGCTCAGGAAGGATGGCTTTAGACAATGTTCCCTCTAAGCCAGTTTGGTGTAGTGGTTAAGTGCACAGACTGTAATCTGGGAGAACCGGGTTTGATTCCCCACTCCTCCACTTGCACTTGGCTGGATGACCTTGGGCAAGCCGTAGTTCTGATAAGAGCTGTTCTTGAAGAAGAGCAGTTTCTGTCAGCCCCACCTACCTCCCAGGGTGCCTGTTGTGGGGAGGGGAAGGGAAAGGAGTTTGTAAGCTGCTCTGAGACACCTTTGGGTAGTGAAGGGTGGGGTATAAATCCGGCTCACACATTTTTGCCTTGGCTCACGAAGGGTGGCTCCAGACAGTGTTCCCTCTAAGCTGACTTGGTGTGAGCTAGCTCATAGCTTTTTAAGCCTCCGGCTCACATATTTTTGCCTTGGCTCACGAAGGGCGGCTCCAGACACTGTTCCCTCTAAGCTGAGTTGGTGTGAACTAGTTCAGATTTTCTTAGCCTCCGGCTCACATATTTTTGCCTTAGCTCAGGAAGGAGGGCTCCAGACACTGTTTAAGCTGAGTTGGTGTGAGCTAGCTCACAGTTTCTTAGCCTCCGGCTCACCCATCTTTGCCTTGGCTCACGAAGGGTGGCTCCAAAGCAAACTAATTTATGCAGGAGCCAAATTGCTTGCTCACAACCTTAATGCTAGCAGCTCACAAAGTAGGATTTTTGCTCACAAGACTCCACAGCTTAGAGGGAGCATCAGGAACCGCAGTGGGGGTACAGTGCCATAGAGCCCCCCCCCTTCCAAAGCCTCCATTTTCTCCAGGGGAAACTGATCTCTGTCGTCTGGAAATGAGCTGTAATTTCAGGGACTCCCCAGGTCCCGCCTGGAAGTTGGCATCCCTAGCTGAGGTGGGTTAGCCTGAGTGAGCGTGACTGGCCACAGGCCACCCAGTTAGCTTCCACAGTAAAGTGGGGATTTGAACCTGGGTTTCCCAGATCCTAGTCTGAGACTTTAACCGCTACACTGTGCTGGCTCGTTTGGTGCGGTGGTGAAGTGCGCGAACTCTAATCTGGGAGAACCGGGTTTGATTCCCCCACTCCTCCACTTGCGGCTGCTGGTGTGACCTGGGGTCAGTCACAAGTTCTCTCAGAGCAGTTCCGGAAAGAGCTCTCTCAGAGTGAAGGGCAGGGTATAAATCCAATCTCTTATCTTCTTCTAATACTCGGGCCCTCCACAGGATTCCTGCAATCTCACCCAGCGGTTCGAAAGCAATAAATTACATCATGATGCGAGTAGATAAATCGGGTACCTGCCTTAGATGGCAGGGAGCACCCTTCCCCATTAAGGGGGTGGAACATCAGTGGCGAGTGAAGAACTTCGATGGCGAGCGGCGAAAAATGGTGATCGAGCACAACATCAGCAAGCTGTGACCAGACGTCGGCAGGCGGAGCCAGGAGACACAGGGGAGCGTGAGGCGCAGGCGGAGCCACGATGGACAGAGCCAAGGCCACGCCGATACGAGCCGTGCACCGAATGGACCTACCAGCCGACACCGAGGATCGCAAGAAGGAGAACGGAACAAAGCGCCGAGCCATCAGCCGAACCAGGAGTGAGAAGTACAACAACTCCTTCCACAGAGTGCCGGTAGGGTAGTCCCCACCCCGATTGAAATGTGGCCATAGATAGGGTTAATTAAGAATACTGTAAGCCGCTCAGAGACCCATGGGGGGTTCGAGTGGGATAGAAACCGAAATAATAAATAAATAAATAAATAAATAAATAAATAAATTTAAAAGAAAAAAAAGGCTTCAAAAGCCCACAATCTCCTTTCGTAGGACTTGAACTCAGGCCCTGCCTGAAGGCAAGGCAGGAGGTTTGCCAGCAGCCCTCCCTCTCTCCCTCTGCCCTGTGGTTCTTGGAAATCAACCATTAGCTAAGATCTGATTGCCGAGACTCACAGGGGTCCGTTGCCCTGCGACGTCTGGTGATTTAAAACCAAGGCCAAGTACCGACAAAGGTTTTTGCGCAGTGGCCTGTGCATTCCTCTTTGACTGTTCCGTCAGAGCGGCCAGCGCAGAGGGAAACTTTATGAACTCATTTGTTTTGCGGCCTCGGTAGACGATCCTTTTAATTAAACGCCAGCTCTCTTTGTTTCACCGATCTTCGCCGGCTAGCGTTTAATGTTGTGTTTTTTTCCTTTCTCCTCCTCCCAAGAAAAGAAAAGAAAAGAAAATCTCTTTGCATATTAGCAAAATGATGCTTGTGGCGTTTTGGCTACATATCTTCACTCGGCTTCTGGGAAGGCAGGCCAAAAAGCGAGAGCGCATTCTGGCTGCAAAGCAATGCGTCCTCTAAGCTGTGGAGTCTTGTGAGCAAAAATCCTACTTTGTGAGCTACCGGCATTAAAGCTGTGAGCGAGCGATTTGGCTGCTGCAGAAATCAGTTTGCTCTGGAGCCCTCCTTCCTGAGCGAAGACAAAAATGTGTGAGCTGGAGGCTAAAAAACTGTGAGCTAGCCCACACTAACTCAGCTTAGAGGGAACACTGGCTGCAAGTCAGGATCTAGAGAAAGGACCGGTCCTGGGGTTGCCCTTGATGTGGTGCCTGGAGAACACCCGGGATCACAACGAATCTCCAGGCAATGGAGAAAACAGCCTGGAGACGATGGCTGCTTTGCAAGGCGGACTCTAAGGCTCTAAGGAGAGCCAGTTTGGTGTAGTGGTTAAGTGCGCGGACTCTTATCTGGGAGAACCGGGTTTGATTCCCCACTCCTCCACTTCCACCTGCTGGATGACCTTGGGCAAGCTGTAGTTCTGTCAGAGCTGTTCTTGAAAAAGAGCAGTTTCTGTCAGAGCTCTCTCAGCAGCTCCACCTCACAGGGTGTCTGTTGTGTGTGGGGGGGAGGAGTTTGTAAGCCGCTCTGAGCCTCTGTTGGGTAGTGAAGGGTGGGGTATAAATCCAATCTCTTCTCTTCTTCTTATACTCCACTGAAGTCCTTCCCCTCCACAAACCCCACCCTCCTCAGGATCCACCCCCCCAAATCTCCAGGGATGTTGGGATGCCACCCTCCAGGTGGCACCTGGAGATTCCCAGCTCCAGACCACAGAGATCAATTCCCCTGGATAAAATAGATGCTTTGCAGGGTGGACTCTCTGGCATTGTACCCCACCAAGCCCCCTGTCCTCCCCAAGCTCCACCACTGAATCTCCAGGAGTTCCCCAAACTGGATCTGGCAACCCTATCCCCCCCACCTGCCGGTGGCCAGAGAAGACCTGGCAACCCATGTTCCCTCTAAGCTGAGTTTGTGTGAGCTAGCTCACAGGGGTTTTTTTAGCCTCCGGCTCACACATTTTTGCCTTAGCTCAGGAAGGATGGCTCCAGAGCAAACTAATTTATGCGGTAGGCAACATCACTTGGTCACAACTTTAATGCCAGTAGCTCACAAGGTAGGATTTTTGTTCGCAAGACTCCACAGCTTAGAGGGAGCACCTGCTGGCAACCCAGCCTGGAGGACAGTTTAAACATCTGGTTCTGGGCTGGGTTCTGAGGGTAGGATCCCCATCCAAGTACTAATCAGGGCCAACCTTGCTCGGCCTCCAAGATCTGAGGGGCCTGGGCCAGCCAAGTCAGGGCAAGAGATGGACAGAGGTGGTTCTGCCATTGCCTGCCTCTGCATAGCGACCCTGGACTTCCTTGGTGGTCTCCCACCCAAGTACTGACCTGGGATGGCCCTGCTTGGCTTCTGTGATCTGATGAGATATAGCTGGCCTGTCCTATCCAGATTAAAGCAAGAGACAATTAGAGGTCGCTTGCCATTCCCTGCCTCTGCGTAGCAACCCTGGCCTTCCTTGGTGGCCTCCCATCCAAGTAATAACCAGGGTTAACCCTGCTTAGCTTCTGGAATCTGATCAGAGCAGGTTGGTATGGAATATCCAGATCAGGACCAATGCGCCCTCTAAGCTATGGAGTCTTGTGAGCAAAAATTGTACTCTGTGAGCTACCGGCATTAAAGTGATGAGTGAGCGATATGGCTGCTGCATGAATTAGTTTGCTCCGGAGCCCTCCTTCCTGAGCTAAGGCAAAAACCTGTGAGCCAGAGGCTAAAAAACTGTGAAGTAGCTCACACTAACTCAGCTTAGAGGGAACACTGCCCGCGGGGGACTGAACCTGCAGATGCACACCAAGCAGAGGCTCTGTCACAGAGCCATGCAATGCTCCCTCTAAGCTGTGGAGTCTTGTGAGCAAAAATTCTACTTTGTGAGCTTGTTGTTGTTGTTCAGTCGCACAGTTTAACTGGCATTAATGTTGTGAGTGAGCGATTTGGCTCCTGCATCAATCAGTTTGCTCTGGAGCCCTCCTTCCTGAGCGAAGGCAAAAAATGTGTGAGCCGGAGGCTAAAAGACTGTGAGCCGGCTCACACTAACTCAGCTTCAAGGGAACACTGATCAGGACATCTTTCCCCTTAGATGTCTTTTCCTCTTCCTCATGGAACAAAAGCCTAGTTCAACACTCTAACCACTACCCCACACTGCCTCTCATTTACATTCTGAAAAAAAGGACCTGGTCTGATGATTGTGGATCTTTTCCTTCATTTGTCCGTTTCAGGCGGGTGTCGGGGGGGGGGGGCGAATTCTTTATTCCCAAACCCGACAGCATCTTGCGCCTTGCGCCGCGGTACATAATTTATTAATTAAAAAGGAGGATGGCGAGGCGCCTTCGTGTTTTGATTAATTGAACAGCTCAGGACGCGATGATCTGCATTGAGCCGAACCTATTAGGACTTTTTCTTTCGTTAAGGGGGAAAGGGTGAAAAAAAAATGCAATAACTGGGAAAGTTATTAAGCTCGTCGCGTGAAACATTTTCGCTGATGAGACGGCTAATGTGCCCGGTTAGCTCACTCGGCGTGCACAATAAGCCACTCTGGAAGCGGAATTGCTTTCAGTCATGCCTGAGAGGGCTGATGGCCTTTCTGGATTTCACCTTCTCGATCGGTTGGCAGCAGCTGGGGAGGTCCATTGGGTTTAGGCTTTCGAAGTCAGAGGGGCGGAGACAGGGAGAGTGTTTGCTCTTCAGTGCTCCTCAGTATTAGAAACATAGAGTTGGAAGGGACCCCCGAGGCTCATCTAGTCCAGCCCTCTGCACGATGCAGGATATTTACATCTATTTCCTCCCCCTGCTGTATGCTCAGAGGAAGACAAAAAACAACAACCCTTCAGGATCCCAAGGCCAATCTCGCCCGGAGGAAGTTTCTTTCCTGCCCCCAAAGACGCCAGGAAGGGGGGGAGGAGGAGGAGGAGGAGGAGGAGGAGATTGGATTTATACCCCGCCTTTCACTTGGAGTCTCAGAGCG
>NW_015164224.1:150816-151177 GCF_001447785.1 Gekko japonicus
TGGCCCAAGGTCACGCCAGCAGCTGCAAGTGGAGGATTGGGGAATCAAACCCGGTTCTCACAGATTAGAGTCCATGCACTTAACCACTACACCAAACTAGATCTCCAAATAATGTGGATAGCAGGTAACAACAGTGAAGGAAAGCTGGATCACTTGTGGGTGTGACACGCATGTTTCTTCTATGCCATAGGGGGCATCACATGTTCGGGACACTCACCGGCACCAATACATGGGTGCAATTTTTACAATGTTGGGCCAGGGTTGCCATCCTCCAGGGGGTGGCTGGAGATCTCCTGGGATTACAACCAATGCTCCTTCTAAGCTATGGAGTCCTGTGAGCAAAAACTCTACTTTGTGAGCT
>NW_015164224.1:151223-153687 GCF_001447785.1 Gekko japonicus
AGATCATTACCCTGTTAGACTGCAGTTAGTAATGGGGGAAAAACTTGTTAATAAACAATTTACTTTGTGAGATCCTGTCTTTCTAAGCTTATGTGTTAGTTTATTACTTGTTATGAGAAGATTTCCAGAGCATCTCCTCCAGCTCTCTTCGTAAGGGCAATTTTCAGAGTCTTTACATCTATGCTAATTCTCTCTAAAGTCTTGATGGCTTCTTAGACGTTCACTTGAAATTCTGCAACCCTCCTCCATCTCCAATGGGATAACACCACCAATCTTAAGCCTCTTCCTTCTTGGTCTCATCCTCGGGGCCCAGTGGCCTCTCACAGGCTTCTTGATCTTGAGGTCAGGTTCAAGCTCTTTTCTCTCAGCCGAATTTAAGATGACACTTTCTAAAAACATCTGCCGAAAGGAGTTAAGTCCTTGTAAATCTTTTCTGTTTCTCTCATGCTTTCCCTCCTTGTCTCTTTGAGATCACTGTTAGTTTTTACTAGCATTAAAATTGTGAGTAGGTGATTTGGCTGCTGCATAAATTAGTTCGCTCTGGAGCCATCTTTCCTGAGCTGAGACTACAATCTGTGAGCCAGAGGCTAAAAAACTGAGTTAGCTCATGCTAACTCAGCTTAGAGGGAACACTGATTACGACTGATATCCAGGCGACAGAGATCAGTCTCCCCTGGAGAAAAACGACTGCTTTAGGAGGTGGACTCTGTGGCATTGTACCCCATTGAAGGACCTCCCCTCCCAAACCTCACCCTCCTCAGGCTCCACCCCTAAAACCTCCCCCAACCCGGAACTGGTCACCCTGTCTTGGATCTGGGCCACAACAAGCATTTGCACTGCATCTCCATCACGCTCCCTGACCTAAAACACCAGCTGGAACGGCGGAGTGGATTCAGGAGGGCAGCCATGCCGGTCCCGGAAAATCTTGTTTGTCTCTAAGGACTCAAATCGAGGCGTAGTGATTAGCGTCTAAGTCCCCGCTGTGCCTTGGTTCACCGGGTGGCCTCGGGCCTCTCTCGATCTCTCAGGGTCACCAGCCCCACAAGGTGCTTGTTGTGAGGGAGGAGGAGAGGAGAAGAGAATGACGCGATTGGCCGCTTTCAGTCACCATCGGTTGGCCCCTGTGTGAGAAGGGATGGACTGGATGGATCCAGCAGGACCCTTCTGATGGTCTTATCTGGGTAAGGCCTTGGTCTCTGTGCCCTGTGGACGCGGGACTAGATGGACCCTCACTGGTCTGATCCAGTGGGGCTCTTTTTAGGTTCTTATCAGGGGAATGCCTCGGCCTCTCTGCCATGTTGCTTGACCTCCAGAGGAACTGGCTGACCACTGTGTGAGATCAGATGCTGGACTAGATGGACCCTCACTGGTCTGATCCAGCAGGGCAATTCTGATGTTCTTATCAGGAGAAGGTCTCAGCCTCTGTGCCCTGTTGTTGGCCCTCCGGAGAAAATGGTCAGCCACTGTGTGATGCTGGACTAGTTGGACCACTGGTTTGATCCAGCAGAGCTCTTCCAATGTCCTTATTAGCGGAAGGCCTCAGCCTCTCTGCCCTGTTGCTGGCCCTCCAGAGGAACTGGTTGGCCCCTGTGTGAGGCGGGATGCTGGATTAGATGGATTATTGGCCTGATCCAGCAGCACTCTTCTGGTGTTCTTCTCAGGGGAAGGCTTCAGCCTCTGTGCCCTGTTGTTGGACCTGCAGAGGAACTGGTTGGCCACTGTGTGAGACAGGATGCTGGACTAGATGGACCCTCACTGGCCTGATCCAGCAGGGCTCTTTTGAGGTTCTTATCAGGGGAAGGCCTAGACCTCTGTGCCCTGTTGTTGGTCCTGCAGAGGAACTGGTTGGCTGGTGTGTGAGACGGGATGCTGGACTAGATGGACCCCCACTGGTCTGATCCAGCAGGGCTCTTCTGGTGTTCTTGTCAGGGGAAGGCCTCGGCCTCTCTGCCCTGTTGTTGGCCCTCCAGAGGAACTGGTTGGCCCCTGAGTGAGACGGGATGCTGGGCTAAATGGACCACTGCTCTGATCCAGAAGGGCACTGATGATATTCTCATGAAGGGGAAAAAAAGCTGAATATAACTTATTTTAAAATGCACTGTTCCAAGTAGCACATACGATGGATTTGAATAATTGTTGCACAAATCACTTAATGAGCTTAGACACCTGTAATTAGAATTAATTGTGTCTGTCCCAGACCTTACATACTTTGGGACACAGAGGTGACATTTCTATTTCATTCGACAAGATGGTTCCCGGTTCCAGTAACCGGGAGGTGTGGTTGAGAAAGATATAGAATTAGCACGCCTTCATGCCATAGCCTGAAGAATCTACATTCCACTCTTCTTTGTTTTTTAAAGGTTTTGGAACGTCCAGCCCAATGAAAACTTCTGGGAACACAAAAAGAAGGTGGAAGTTTTCTTCCCTCACTTTAATTTCTCTCTTCCTGGAATATTAATTGCTG
>NW_015164224.1:153763-211747 GCF_001447785.1 Gekko japonicus
CCCCAAATTTACTTGGACTCCAGCAGGGCCCTATAGATAAAAGGCCTTTCCCCTGCTGATTTTTTCTAAGCAACTAGTATTCCAAGGTATACTGCTTCTGAACAAGGAGGTTCCATGCAGCTTCCTAATTCCGATAGCTAGTTCTGGATCAAGATAGTTTGCTGCCTGATTCCCCCACTGTTGCCCCACATCCAGGGGCCATTTCCTACCGGAGCGCGGCGGAGCAGCGCTCTGGCAGTAAGGATCCTGCCCCCGCCGCCATTCCTGGCCTGCCTGCAGAAGCAGACGGGCAAGGGAAGCCCTGCAGAACCCTCCACCACCTGGGGGGATTTAAATGCCTTTCCTTTCCTTCCCCAGATGGGAAGCCACAGCCCCTCTTTAAAGCTCTCCAGGGTCTCAGGCGTAGGTCTTTCACATCACTTCCCGCCTGGTCTTTTTTAACTGGAGATGCTGGGGATTGAACCTGGGACCTTCTGCATGCCAAGCAGAGGCTCTGCCACTGAGCCACAGCACCTCTTTACAGCTCTCCATGGTATCAGGCGGAGGTCTTTCACATCACTTCCCGCCTGGTCTTTTTTAACTGGAGATGCCGGGGATTGAATCCGGGACCTTCTGCATGCCAAGCAGAGGCTCTGCCACTGAGCCACAGCACCTCTTTACAGCTCTCCATGGTATCAGGCGGAGGTCCTTCCCTCACCTCCTGCCTGGTCCTTTTAACTGGAGATGCTGCCGGGGACTGAACCTGGGACCTTCTGCATGCCAAGCAGACACTCTCCCACTGAGGCACAGCCCCTCTTTACAGCTCTCCAGTGTCTCAGGCAGAGGTCGTCCCCATCATCTCGTGCCATTTACTCCAGGAAAACTGGAGGTGGAGCCAGCCACAAAATGGCTGCTGCAGGAGGCGGAACCAGCCACATCATGGCTGCTGCAGCTTACCTTTAGTCAGGTACTGAAGCTCCTTGTGCTGTGGTGGCAGCCAATCAAATCTCCAGTGGCCAATCAGAACCCTTGCTGGGCAAAAGCCTCACCTGGCCCCGCCCAGTTTTGAGGGCACCAGGAAAGGTGCCAGCGGACACCACGGAGCCCACGTGTGCCACGCTGAGGCTCGATGGACTCATAACAGACGATACATTCCGGACGACTGTATGATCTTCCTTGAAGGACGTGAGCTGTGAAACCCACGTCTGTCTTTGGTTCGGCTCAAAGAACAAAGGAAGGGGCTGACAGGAGCTCTTCTCTATGGAAAACCTTGAAGGGCAAAGCAATCTTCTGCTTATGCTGAAGAGGCATTAGAGGGTTCTTACTCTGCAGAGTCCTGTTGGGTACTTGTGGGAGGCAGCACGAGTGAACACAAGGGCATTGTTGCGACGCAGCGCCATTTGTGCCTCAGAACGGGGGAGATTAGTTCTTAAGGTTGTGCCGAGAGGAATGGTACCATTTGGCGCTCCCTGGGAGATCAAATATATATGGGCTGCATTTCAAGATATACCGGGGGTCGGGATAATACCCACCTTTGCTCAGCCAGCGAGAGGCTTCGTGCAGAGAATTAAACGGGATGATTGAACGGGAAGCAGAGAGGGGAATCTACAAGTTATTGTGATGTCGGCAGTGGGCAGGAGGCATATTTGGGGTGTTGCTATGTGTGTGTGTGTGAGTTTAAGTGAAAGAGAAAACCGAGTGGTACAGACAGGCTTCTATTGCTGAGTGTTAAGTGGTTGGCTAAGGCCTGTCTCTTGGGAATACTGATCCTGTCTGTGCTAGCTGATGGGTAAGGTTACCAGCTCAGGTTTGGGGAATTCCTGGAGATTCGCGGGTGGAGCCATCGGTCTGTCGAGGTCAATATTGTCTGACAGGGAGCCAACCCTCCAAAGCATCCATTCTCTCCAGGGGAGCTGGTCTCTGTAGTGTGGAGATGAGGTGTTAATTCCAGAGGATCCCTCGGTCCCACCTGGAGGTTGGCATATGGAAACTGGCATCCCTATCTTGACCCGCTACACTATGGCTCCCTCCCCTCTTTTTAGGGCCAGCTCAGCCCTCCAAGCCCTAGGAGAAAAGGCCGAGGGACTTGGGAATGTTCAGTCTGGAGAAGAGAAGGTTGAGGAGGGGACAGGATGGCTCTCTTGACATCTTTGAAGGGCTGTCCCTTAGAGGAGGGCAGGGAGCTGTTCCTTTTGGCAGCAGAGTAGAGGACAGGGGTGTCCAACTCATTTGTTAAGAGGGCCGGATCTGACATAAATGAGACCTTGTTGGGCCGGGCCATGTGCATCATAAAATGTAATGCCAGGCAGAGGAGATATAAACTTTATAAAGGACACAAACACAAAGGGGTTTCTTTTTTTACTTGAAATCATGCTTCAAACATTAGAACTCTTGCAATATTTTGTTTATTTAACAGTGTCTGATAACTGACACCTCTTGCTCTGGATTACTGCTTCAAAATGTCTGTGCTGTTGCAATCTTGAGTATGCTGTTCAGGTGTGCATCTATAAGTTTCCTCCAGGATTTCATGACATGTTAAGAACATAAGATGAGCCAATGATGGATCAGGCCAATGACCCATCTAGTCCAACCAGGTGCCATCAGGGGGTCCAGCAGTGAGGCCAGAAGTCCAGAAGCCATCCCACTGTTGCCCCCCCCCCAAGCACCAAGAATACAGAGCATCACTGCCCCAGACATAAGGACATAAGAGAAGCCAATGTTGGATCAGGCCAATGGCCCATCCAGTCCAACACTCTGTGCCACACAGTGGCCAAAAATACCAGGTGCCATCAGGAGGTCCAGCAGTGAGGCCAGGACACTAGAAGCCCTCCCACTGTTGCCCCCCCAAGCACCAAGAATACAGAGCATCACTTGCCCCAGACTGAAAGTTCCTATCTGTACCTTGTGGCAAATAGTCACAAGTGGACTTCTGATCCATATGCTTATCTAATTCCTTCTTGAAGCTGTCCATGCTTGTAGCTGCCTCCACCTTCTGCGGCAGTGAATTCCATGTGTTAATCACTCTTTGGGTGAAGAACTACTTTCTTTTATCTGTTCTAACCCGACTGCTCAGCAATTTCATTGAGTTTCTTCATATCACCTGATATGTATGTATGTGCTGTCAGGTCGCGACTGACTTATGATCTCTCCAGCAAGGGGTTTTCAAGGCAAGTAAGGACCAGAGGTGGTTGGCCATGGCCTTCCTCTGGAGCTCCTCCCTTGATCGTCTCTATTTCAAGTACTGACCCTGCTTAGCTTCTGTGATCTGATGAGAGACCCCAGCAAGGGGCTTTCCAAGCAAGGAAGAAGCAGAGGTGGTTGGCCATCGCCTTTCTCTGCAGAGCCTTCCTTGGTGGTCTCCCATCCAAGTACCGACCCTGCTTAACTTCTGAGATCTGATAAGAGACTTATGGAGACCCCAGCAAGGGGCTTTCCAGGCAAGTGAGAAGCAGAGGTGGTTGGCCATGGCCTTCCTCTGCAGAGCCTTCCTTGGTGGTCTCCCATCCAAGTACCGACCCTGCTGAGCTTCCAACTTATGCCCAGCAAGAGGCTTTCAAGGCAAGTGAGATGCAGTGGTGGTTTGCCATTGCCTTCCATCGCAGTCTTCTTCGGTGGTCCCCCCATCCCACTGCCAGCCTTGTTTAGCTTCCAAAATCTAATGAGTTCAGGCATTCCACGTCTCGTATCACTTGTTACCAGATCCTATATTTTTGTTTAAACTGGAGACGCCGTGGATTGAACCTGGGACCTTCTGCATGCCAAGCAGAGGCTCTTCCACTGAGCCATGGTCCCTCCCCAAACATTAAAATATCTGCAAACACAAATGTGCATCAAGTTCTGAATTCGACTTGCCAACCTCCAGGTGGGATCATATATTATAAATAAAACTTTACAATATTGCAAGGAAAAGTCCATCTGTGACGCCCCCTTAATTGGGGAGGTCTGGTTTCCCTTTAAAGTGTTCTTTAGGTTTTATTTTATTATGTGTATCCGGCTGCCACCAGGAAATTTATAAGGCTTTCCAAACCTTTATGCTTTACTATTTCTATCACAGGGTAGGTGGATCGAGGGTTTAAGCTTTCGAGGAACTATGTGGTCTGAGGAAGGATTCTTTCCAGAGCTGGTATACTTGAATGAAATAGGATTTATTTAAAGAAAGCATAAATACGAGGGTAGAACCATGTAACTAGTAAAGTAGGTATAACACACAGTCTGCTCCCTACTGACAGGGATTTTTCCTTAGGTAACTTTGTAACACTTTTTCCTCCGTCCATATAATCTTTACTGTTTCCTAAACACTCAGCTTCAGATTATAACTGTTTCCACACAGAACCGCTTTCTTTCAGACACAGCACTTAACTCTCATATCACACACAAGAAGGTCTCTCCTTCAGACCCCAGAACTAAACTCATCCCACACGGGGATGGGTCTCACTCCTCTCATACACAAAACTTCTGCTTCTCTCTCAGAAATCAGAACTTAACAACCCACACAGGGAAGCTTCTCCTTCCCTCTCATACATAGCTTAACTGCCCTCCCACAGACTTCATCAACTGTCATCTCTAACTGACCCTCTTGATAGACATTCAAATCCTCCACACAGCATCCATTCCAAAACCCCTCCCCCTCTCTGTCACTCACCCATCATATCACTTGCCTGATTCCAGCACTCTAGATTATCATCACAGCAATGCAAACCAAACTTTTAAAGCCACACACACACAGTTAAACATGAAATCATTACACCATCATTCTCAGACGGCTTTTGCACCTAGTGAAAGGAGAGAAGACTGCCTTGCTCCTAATACAAGCACTTGAAACAGAACCAGAAGTTCTATTTTTTTTAAAAAAAACAAAACACAAAATGATATTAAAATTTAAATAATAATATTCCATTCAGCTCCATGTTGCTTTTCATTTGGTGTAGGGGTTAAGTGCGTGGGCTCTAATCTGGGAGAACTGGGTTTGATTCCCCACTCCTCCACTTGCAGCTGCTGGATGACCTTGGGCAAGCCATAGTTCTCTCAGAGCTGTTCTCTCGGTAGTAAAGGGTGGGGTGTAAATCCAATGTCTTCTCTTCTTCTTCTTCTCTTCTAAATGTCATGGGTTTTTTCCAGGATAATTTTGAAGAAAATAAAGAAGAAGTTAAGCATTGGTTTGCTCCCAACATAACACTGAGCTGCATCAAGAGGCTGATGCCTCTCAATCCAATAGGGTTACTTCTGAGGAAGATTGGGATGAAATGAGTTTATATCCGGGTGCTCATTGAGAATGATGGACTTTTCCTTGTAATGTTGTATAGTCTTATTTGTAATATATGATATTTACTAAATGTCCTAGTCCAGGGGTGTCGAACTCATAAGAACATAAGAGATGCCAATGTTGGATGAGGCCAAAGGCCCATCCAGTCCAACACTCTCTATCACACAGTGGCCAGAAATACCAGGTGCCATCAGGAGGTCCACCAGTGGGGCCAGGACATTAGAAGAACTCATTTGTTATGAGGGCCGGATCTGACATAAATGAGACCTTGTTGGGCCGGGCCACGTGTGTCCTAAAATGTAATGCCAGGTAGAGGAGATATAAACTTTATAAAGGACACAAACAGAAAGGGGTGGGTTTTTTTTTACTTAATTAAAAACATGCATAAAACGTTAGCACTCTTGCAAAATTTTGGTTATTTAACAGTGATAACTGACACCTCTTGCTCTGAATGATTGTGCTGTTGCAATCCTGGGTATGCTGTTCAGGTGTGTATCTGTAAGCTGCAAATCCACGATGATGCAGTAACAGAACTGGAAGAAGAGGCAGAAGACAGCCAGTTCCACTGCGGGCCTTAATACAAGCCCTCCGGGGGCCTCATCCGTCCCCCAGGCCACAGGTTTGAGACCCCGTGTCCTAGTCATTCATATCCCAGTGTTTGCTTTTGTGTTGTATTTCCTATAATGGATACCTGTTATTCCTTCTTGGGATTTTTCCAACCTCCAGGTGGGGCCAGGAGAACTCTTGAAACTACAACTGATCTTCACAGAGATCAGTTGTGCTGGAGGCAATAGTTGCTTCGGAAGGTGGGTTTTGTGCCATTTCATCCCAATTCAGTTCCTTCCCACCACAAATGCTGCCCTCTCCCGTTACTGCCCACCAATATCCAGGGATTTTTCTTTCTTTCTTTTTCATAAGAATTTCTATTTTATATCAAACAAACAAGAAGAAAAACAAAGAAACAGACAAACATAAACACATACAAATTGGGGGTTCCATATACATCTCTGTTTGTTACCTCCTACATTGTCTATTTGTATAGTAGCCATCATCTATCACCATACAATTTTGTATAAATATCATGCATTATAATTACGCTTGTATTCTATATTCTCTTCTAAATCGTTGAATGTCAATATTGCTCATTTGTTATAGTCTTCAAGCCATTTATAAAACCTTGACCACGTAATTTGAAATCTTTCTTCTTTTTGTCCTCTCAGTATTAAAGTCGATTTATCTGTCTGTGCGGTTTCCAGAATTTAATTTATCATTTTTTTTCTTTTGAAGGTACTTATCTTTCCCCCTCCAATAGTTGGCATATAATATTCTTGCAGTGCTCACTACATGCATAATAAGATAAGAGTCTTGTTTTGTTTTGTTTTGACAATTTTCTGGTACTATATTTAAAAAAAATCAGGTATAAATGGTATGGCACATTCTACCACTCTAATGGCAGAAAGTGAAGAGGACCTCAAGAGCCTCTTGCTCAGGGTAAAAGAGGAGAGCGCAAAAGTGGGCTTGAGTTCATGGCATCCGGCCCCATCACTCCTTGGCAAATAGAAGGGGAAGTCGTGGAAGTAGTGACAGACTTCCCGTTCCTGGGATCCCAGCTCACCGCAGACTGTGACAGCAGCCATGAAATTAAAAGACGCCTGCTCCTTGGGAGGAAAGTGATGGCAAACCTAAACAGCATGATAAAAAGTAGAGACAGCCCCCTGCCAACAAAAGTCCGCATGGTCAAAGCAATGGGATTCCCAGTAGTCATGTATGGCTGCGAGAGTTGGATTATAAGGAAGGCCAAGCGCTGAAGAATAGATTCTTTTGACCTATGGTGCTGGAGAAGACTCTTGAGAGGCCCTTGGACTGCAAGAAGATCAAATCAGTCAATCCTAAAAGAAACCAACCCTGATTGTTCCATGGAAGGCCAGATAATGAAACTGAAGCTCAAATACTTTGGCCACCCAATGAGAAGGGAGCACTCGCTGGAGAAGACCCTGATGCTGGGAAAGATTGAAGGTCAAAGAAGACGGGGACGGCAAAGGATGAGATGGTTAGACAGTGTCATCGATGCAATGAACATGAAATTGAGCAAACTTCAGAGGACGGTGGAAGACCAGAAGGCCTGGCGTGATCTGGTCCATGGGGTCGCGAAGAGTCGGACTCGACTGTGCGACTGAACAACATTCTAGCATTTTTGGTAACATTTCATAGATCCAAGACCAATATTTTTTAACTCTATCACATGTCGACTACATATAAAAAAAATTGAACCGTCTTTTGACATTTTCAGCAATCATTTGGTAAATCAGAATACATCTTTGCTAATTTATCTGGGGTCATATACCATCTATAAAATATTTTATAAATATTTCCTTTATAAGAAGTTGCCTTGGCAATTTTTATGTTTGTTAATATCCAGGAGTTTTTCACCTTGGAGCTGGCAACCGTGTTCTGAGTGAGGGAAAGTTATACAAGACAGATTACCGAGTACGATTACAAGCACTGAAGTTTATTTGGTGTTTGGCTCATGTGGAAAGCCTGTGTTCCTAACGTAAACAGTGATGGGAAATCGATTGTAATTACAGAAGGCTGTGGGTATGTGGCTATCTTCTTGAGGTCAGGCCCGCCGATTTGTTGAGGTTCCAAATTACATCTCCATTTCAAAAGAGAAAACAACTTTGTGGAAATGAACTCTGTTGCTTAGTGGATGAAAAAGAGAAACCAAGCGAGGTGATTCCTTGGTTACCAGCAAGAGCAGGATGATCTGTGTGGGTGAAGGACTTTTTGTATCCTCCACTAAACTCTCTCAGATTCACCGCGTCGGTAGCAAACATCCACTTCACATACTTACATTCCAGGATTAGCCAAATGCTGCCTCTTCAGGTAGGACCACTTGTGGAATTTGCTTTTCAAGATGATGGGAAAGGCGATGTGGCTCAGTGGTAGAGCATCTGCTTGGCATGCAGAAGATCCCAGGTTCAATCCATGGCATTTCCAGTTGAAAGGATCATGTTGTGGGTGATACAAAAGACATAAGAATGTAAGAGAAGCCATGTCGGATCAGGCCAATGGCCCATCCAGTCCAACACTCTGTGTCACACAGTGGCCAAAAACCAAGTGCCATCAGAAGGTCCACCAGTGGGACCAGAATTCATCTTGAATTCATAGGGGGGGGGTGTTGGAGTGCACAGGAGTAGTAGCTATAATCATTCCTTAAGTTGTGCCCCAAGAGTTGGTTCTCATGTGATTGACCTTGGTGAATCTCTGTTCCTAGGCTAGGTTAGATAGGCCACCATATATCTGTCTGTGTTGCCATAGAAATGCTGGGAGTTAGGTGTGATGTATGAGAGTGATGTATGAGATTTTATGCTTTTACCCATAACCTGTAAGTTCCAATGGTTTTCTTCAGTTCTAACAAAAGTTCTTGAACATACAGCAATCGTATCTTCAATAAAGCATTTCACTGCCAGTAGTGTGTGTGGAGAGTGTTTTGGCTGGGGACCTGACAGCCCCCAAACAGGGATGTTTAAAAAATTTATCTAAGTCTCTAACTAAAGACCATAGTGACGTTGGACACTCAGGAGAGAAGGAGTCCTCAGGAGGAGAGGAGTCCTGTGTAGCCAGCTCTGAAGCAGCAGAAGCCGACAAGCAAGAAGATGGACTGCAGGCTGGTCAGAGTTCACAGCTGACAGCTGATGTGGAGCCATAAGCATCTTCCAGCCAACTCTTACAGATGAAACCCAGGTGGTCATTACCAGTCTTCCAATTTCACCAACACCCTTTGAGCGCCGGAGACGAAGGCTTAGAATGGAGCTCCAGGACACCAGCTGCTTGCGGATGATGAGTCGCTGCAGGGTTTCTCCCAAGCAGTTGGCTGCAAGTAAGACCTTCCAGCAGATGCCTATAAAAGCCAGTCAAGGGAGACTGCTCCGTGTGGAAGCAATAAGTCACCACCTTGTGGATTCTGTGACCACAGCTCCTAATTCTGCTCCATTCCACAGACCTTTGAACCGGCTTTGGACTTAGATATTAGACCTGCTTGTACTTGTATATGACTTTGGACTGCTTGATCTTGCTTTCTGGACCAGGCTCCCAAATGAACTCTGCTCTCTGGTGACTGACCTTCTGGACTGACTCTTGACTCTGGACTGACTCTGGACTCTGACTTGGCTTTGCACCTAGACTCCGACTTGCTGCCTGAGCCCAGCCCAGGTGAGGACCAGCCTGACTTGCAGCCTGACCAGTCTGGTTGGCAGACTGGAACCCAGTGTGAGTCAGGACTCCTCAGAAGTAAAGCCCAAGTCCAGCATGGCGAAAGAGGACTTCAGAGTAGAGGACGGTCAGGGATTCCAGCCAGATAATACTGAGCCAGCTGAAGTCGGGGAGCAAGTACCTCCGGGGGCACCCACAACTCCCCCAGATCTCCCCCACCCCACTCATAGAAAGGAGAAGGGCTGAGATCAGAAGGCAACTGCAAGAATGCAGACAGAATAAAAGATTAATGGCCCGTCGACAGCTACAAGATGAGTCGTTGCAGGAGCCCTGCTAACTTGCCAGCTGCAGATAAGACTAACTAGGGAAAAGCTACATGAAGCTGGGTGAGAGCTGTGGCCAACTTGTGGAAGCAACACGTCACCTCACCGTGAATCCTGCGACCACAACCCCTGACTCTGCTCTAATCCTGTGACTCTTGGACTGGCTTGACTCTGCTTTTGGACTCTCTCTGACTGTAACAACTGACCTTGGACTGTTTGGACTGCGCTGTGAACATTCCTTTGACCTGCTCTTGCTTTTGTGACCTGGACTTGGAGCCTGTGAGACCAGCTGGGCTACGACAAAGAGACATCCTAGGACATCCCTTGGATGTAGAGCTACCAACCTTCAAGTGGGGCCTGGAGTTCACACACATTTACAATTGATCTCCATGCATCAGAGAGAAGTTCCCCTTGAGGAAATGGTAGCATCAGAGAACAAACTCCATGCCATAACATCTCCACTGACCTTTCCTGACCTCTGCCTTCCCAGGCATCCTCCCTCAAATCTCCAGGAACTTTCCAAGCTGGAATTGGCAGCGTAACCCAGAAATAACATCATATCTTCCCCAAGCACTGCCCCCAAAACTTCCTGCCATTTGCCAAGACAGTTTTGAACCCTACTTGGGAATAAGATCTATCGAATAGACCTGAGTAGCTCACTAGGTCATCTGGGGCAAGTCAGGCTCTCTCCACCCAACCTACCTCACTGGGTTGTTGTGAGGATAGAACGGAGAAAGGGAGGATGTTGTAAGAAGAGAAGAAAAGAGACGTGATTTATACCCCGCCCTTCACTTGGAGTCTCAGAGCAGCTTACAAACTCCTTTCCCTTCCCTTCCCCACAACAGACACCCTGTGAGGTAGGTAGGACTGAGAGAGCTCTGACAGAAACCGGTCTTTCAAGGACAGCTCTGACAGAACTACGGCTTGTCCAAGGTCATCCAGCAGCTGCAAATGGTGGAGTGGGGAATCAAACCCAGTTTCCCAGATTAGTGGTTAAGATGCTGAACTGCAGGCTGTGGAAGGTCGGTAGTTCAGGGGTTCGAGACCCGGGTGCCGCACGATGGAGTGAGCTCCCATCTCTAGTTCCAGCTCCTGGCAACCTAGCAGTTCAAAAGCAAGAAATTGCAAGTAGATAAATAGGTACCACTTCAGTGGGAAGGTAACAGCGTTCCGTGCACCTTGGTGTTTAGTCATGCTGGCCACATAACCACAGAAATGTCTTCGGACAGCGCTGGCTCTTCGGCTTTGAAACGGAGATGAGCACCGCAACCCTAGAGTCGGATTCGACTGGCTTTCGAGCAAGGGAACCTTTACTTTTATTTAACCACTACACATCGCATTGTGGGGAAAAGTGGTGTATAGATACCTAAGTAATTAAATACAACTGTGAAGATGAAACCTTTGCAAGGATAAGGAACCAGAGACATTCCTTTTGAGTCACTGATACTTTAATCCAGGGTTTCTGTTCTTGGCTTTTTACAGCTGGTTTTCTAGATTCACTTGCACTATAGCCACATTTTTTAACATATCATTTATTTGGTTGCTTATACACACACACAACATGAATCCTGTCGTTGGTTCACAAATCATATTGGGGGGGGGGGAAATGTGTCTTTTGTGGGAAATTTTTGCATGGAGGAAACAGAGAATGCCGTAAAATGAAGGAACAAAGGCTTAATTTCCACTACAGGGGCACCAAAATTGCAACAAACATTTTCTGGTCGAAACAGAGGAAACTCCTGCTTATTCCTTAAGGGCGTTATTAGCTTGCTGTGACATTTCACTGCAGAACTGAGCGGGGGAGTGTACACATATGAATGCCTATAAAGCTGCCTTGGACCGAATTGGACCATTGGTCCATCGAGGTCAGTATTGTCTACTTAGACTGCCAGGGGCACTCCATGGTCTCAAGCGAAGAAGAAGAAGAAGAAATTGGATTTATACCTGGCCCTTCACTCAGAGTCTCAGAGCGGCTTACAATCTTACTCTCCCCACAACAGAAGCCTTGTTTGGTGTAGTTGTTTGGTGTAGCGTTGTCTGTTAAGTGCGCGGACTCTAATCTGGGAGAACCGGGTTTGATTCCCCACTCCTCCACTTGCAGCTGCTGGAAGACCTTGGGCAAGCCATAGTTCTGGCAGAGCTGTCCTTGAAAAAGAGCAGTTTCTGTCAAGAGCTCTCTCAGCCCCACCTACCTCATAGGGTGTCTGTTGTGGGGAGGGGAAGGGAAAGGAGTTTGTAAGCCGCTCTGAGACTCCAAGAGAAGGGCGGGGCATAAATCCAATTTCTCCTCCTCCTCCTCTTCTTCTAATCTGGAAGAACCAGGTTTGATTCCCCACTCCTCCACTTGCAACTGCTGGATGACCTTGGGAAAGCCATAGTGCTGTCAGGGCTGTCCTTGAAAGGGCAGTTCTCAAAAGAGCTCTCTCAGCCCCACCTACCTCACAGGGTGTCTGTTGTGGGGAGGGGAAGGGAAAGGAGTTTGTAAGCCGCTCTGAGACTCCGAGTGAAGGGCGGGGTATAAATCCAATCTCCTCCTCCTCCTCCTCCTCCTCCTCTTCTTCTTCTTCTTCTTCTTCTTCTTCTTCTTCTTCTTCTTCTTCTTCTTCTTCTTCTTCTTCTTCTTCTTCTTCTTCTTCTTCTTCTTCTTCTTCTTCTTCCTTCTTGTGAGATAGGTGGCGCTGGGAGACCTCTGAGAGAACTGCCTTTGAGAGAACAGTTCTCAGAGAACTTTGACTGACCCAAGGTCACCCAGCAGCTGCATGTGAAGGAGTGGGGAATCAAACATGGTTCTCCAGATTAGAGTCCACTGCTCTGACCCACTACACCCCACAGGCTCAGAGAGTCTTTCACATCACCCTCCCCACCCATGAAGCTGCCTTATACGGAGCCTGGCCATCGATCCATCAAGGTCAGTATTGTCTGCACAGACTGGCAGCAGCTCTCCCGGGTCTCAGGCGGAGAGGTCTTTCCCATCACCTCCTGTCTTGTCCTTTTAAAAGGAGGTGCTGGGGATGGAACCTGGGACCTTCCGCGTCCCGAGCAGAGGCTCTGCCGCTGAGCCCACAGGTGATTTTTCTCTCTCTTAAAGACCTGGGTGGCATGGAAGGTGTTAAGGAGACCTTGTTCCGAAAGTGAAAAAGTCACATGACACCATCACGGCCCATGAGGAGCGGGGCCGCCTTCTCGGCTTGCGGCGCACACTCGGTAGCTCTTCCTCATTAAGAGAAGTCCCCGGGCGGGAAGAAAATGCAATCAGCTCCCCGATTCAATCCGTCTCTGCCTATTTAGGCGACGTGCTGTTCTGCTGCCAGTTGCGGTGTCGGAGCCTTCAAGCGGCATCTTCCTCCTGGCCTCAAGTACGCAAGTGTGTCGAGAGGCCTCGGCTTACCAAGGTGTTCAACTGGGACTGCAGCTCTTCATTCATTCATTCATTCATTCATTCATTCATTCATTCATTCATTCATTCATTCATTCTATTCAGCTTCTATTCCGGCCGTCTCCCGCAAGGGGGCTCAGGGTAGCTCACAACAAGATAACAATAAATAGCAACTTCATTAAAAAACTTTAGCGAACTCCATCTAGAAGAGGAGGAGGAGGAAGAGGAGATTAAATTTCTACCCTGCCCTTCACTACCCAAAGGAGTCTCAGAGGGGCTTACCATCTCCTTTCCCTTCTCCTCCCCACAGCAGACAACCTGTGAGGTAGGTGGGGCTGAGGGAGCCCTGAGAGAACTGCCCTTGAGAGAACAGCTCTTGAGAGAACTTGTGACTGACCCAAGGCCACACCAGCAGCTGCATGTGGAGGAGTGGGGAATCGAACCCGGTTCTCCCAGATTAGAGTCTGCACTCCTAACCACTACACCAAAGTGGCTCTCAAGCATGGACGACTTCAAGAGGGAAGTAGATAAACATATGGAGCAAAGGTCCATCAGTGGCTATGAGCCACAAGGTGTAGATAGGAACTCTCAGGCTGGGGAAAGTGATACTCTGTATTCTTGGTGCTTGGAGGGGGGGGCAACAGTGGGAGGGCTTCTGGTGTCCTGGCCCCACTGCTAGACCTCCTGATGGCCCCTGGTATTTTTGGCCACTGTGTAACACAATAATTGTGTTGGACTGGATGGGCCACTGGCTTGATCCAACATTGGCTTCTCTTATGTTCTTATAAGAGGGAATTGGTTGAACATATGGAGCAGAGGTCCATCAGTGGCTCCAGGTGCTTGGAGGGGGGGCAACAGTGGGAGGGCTTCTGGTGTCCTGGCCCCACTGCTGGACCTCCTGATGGCACCTGGTAGTTTTGGCCACTGTGTGACAGAGTGTTGGACTGGAAGGGCCATTGATCTGATCCAACATTGGCTTCTCTTATGTTCTTATGTTCTTAGTTGGATTTATACCCCGCTCTTCACTACCCAAAGGAGTCTCAGAGTGGCTTACAATCCCTTTTCCTTCCCTTCCCCACAACAGACACCCTGTGAGGTAGATGGGTCTGAGAGAGCTCTGACTGAGAACTGCCCTTGAGAGAACAGCTCTGCGAAAACTTGTGACTGACCCAAGGCCACACCAGCAGCTGCATGTGGAGGAGGAATGGGGACTCAAACCCGGTTCTCCCAGAGTCTGCGCTCCTAACCGCTATGCCAAACTGGCTCTCGATCTAGATAAAATTACCTAAAACCATCCCTAATGGCAGCTTAATAATCTCTAACTACAGTGCCTGCTGCAATGTCGGGTAGGGCGTATTCCTGTCCGTAATTGACAGCAAGTTGTTATAGGCCGTGCTCTGGGGCAGACGAGGCAGATAGAACAGATTTATCTGCTTAATCAGACTGAGCAGGGGAGGCCCTCGTAATTTGGACATCCGCTGCCCCCGTCAAAGGCCGGGAGGAGAACTCCATTTTGCAGGCCCTGTGGAACTGAGATTGATCCTGTAGGGCCCTGGTCTTAGCTGGACACATATCCCACCAGGCAGGGGCTAGGCAAGGTGGACATCCTTCGGTTTGGGGACTGCTAAATGATGCTCCTCTTCTCTTTCTGTCTCCTTAAACTCTTTACTATCTGCATTCTTGTCCCTTTGAAAAAATCGCTGCTGCTGCTGCAGTCTGGAATTATTCTCTAAACAGCTCTATTGACAGGAGGAGTATCGGTTTATGCTTTGCGTGGTGATAATAGAGCTTCCATGTTCGGGGGCACTATATCTCTGAATTTGTTGTTGTTGTTCAGTCACACAGTCGAGTCCAACTCTTCGTGACCCCATGGACCACATCACGCCAGGCCCTCCTGTTTTCCGTTGTGCTCTGGAGTTTCCTCAACTTCATGTTCGTTGCATCTCTGAACAGTTACATAAGAACATCAGAAGAGCCCTGCTGTATCAGACTAGTGGTCCATTTAAAAAGGACCAGGTAGCAGGTGATGGGAAAGACCTCTGCCCGAGACCCTGGAGAGCTATAAAGAGGGGCTGTGGCTCAGTGGTAGAGCATCTGCTTGGCATACAGAGGGTCCCAGGTTCAGTCTCCGGCATCTCCAGTTAAAAAGGACCAGGCAGGAGGGGATGGGAAAGACCTTCACCTGAGACCCTGGAGAGCTGTAAAGAGGGGCTCTGGCTCAGCGGTAGAGCATCTGCTTGGCATACAGAGGGTCCCAGGTTCAGTCTCCGGCATCTCCAGTTAAAAAGGACCAGGCAGGAGGGGATGGGAAAGACCTTCACCTGAGACCCTGGAGAGCTGTAAAGAGGGGCTCTGGCTCAGCGGTAGAGCATCTGCTTGGCATACAGAGGGTCCCAGGTTCAGTCTCCGGCATCTCCAGTTAAAAAGGACCAGGCAGGAGGGGATGGGAAAGACCTTCACCTGAGACCCTGGAGAGCTGTAAAGAGGGGCTCTGGCTCAGCGGTAGAGCATCTGCTTGGCATGCAGAAGGTCCCAGGTTCAACCCCCAGCATCCCTCGTTAAAAGGATCAGGTAGGAGGTGATGTGAAGAAAGAGATGCTGCCGGTCTGAGTAGACAATGCTGACCTTGGTGGACCAGTGGTTTGATTCAGTAGGAGGCAGCTTGACTTCCATGGAGTTAAAACTTTTTTTCTGTCTGTGTTACAATTTCAGCCCAAATCCTCTTCACTGATATAGCCCCTCATCTAGAGCATTGGACTCGGGGTGCTTAGCAGAAGACCAGTGATTTGGGGTCAAGCATTTGCCCATCGCTGATTTTTGTATTCAGTCTCTGGGTACATCCAATGAGGATTTGTTTGCATTTATCTATTTCGTCATTTTGTATCCCATTTTCTTCCCTGGCTGGGATTCACAGCAGCCTTCAAAACATCGCTCTCCCCTTTTCTGATCTCTCACAACAACAACCCTGCAAGGTCGGCTATGCTGAGAGTTTGTGACAGGGTTGAGGACACCCAGTGAGCTCCCATGGTGGAGGTGAGGATTTGAACCTGGATTGTCCAGGGCCCTACTCTGCCACTCCAGCCTCTAAACCACACTGGCTCCCAGTGGATCCTGAACCTCTCAGAGAATCCCACGCCTCTCTGAATTCAGCTTTGCTTGGCCTGTTCCCCCCCCCCCCCCGATAATAGGTAGCCGGGCAGGCAAATGAGCAGATAAACAGCTCCTTCTCATTGTCCACCGCTTGGCGCCAAGCCCTCCGTGAAGACAAGGTGAATTAAAATGCAAACCGGGCGCAGGGAATCAACTGTGGAAAGGGAGATAAGCGTCGTAGGCCGTTAGAGGCAAATGGGGCGAAATGGATCATTTGAATGTGTCGAGCTGGGGGAGCTTAATGAAGTCTGTTCTAATTTCGTGGCTGGTCAATTTTAGCTGTCAACAGAATATTCTGTCTGGGATATTTGGGAGTGGAGGGTGGTGGAATAAAACTCGCTGTGTCTATCAGAAGACGCTAGCTTCACAAATCATGGCATCTCTGATATGCCTCCAAGCCCAGGCCGACGCCATGGTCCTTTGGTTTTAACGGTCTGAATTTGTTTCTCATTAACAGGAATTATTGAGAGCCGGAATCCGGCCGTTTTGCAGCTTTCTCCTCTCCTCTTTGGTCTGCGAGAGCTTTGGCTGACAGCAGTGCCCCCTCACACACATCGATTTAGCCCAAGGAGAAACTCATGATGGCTTCAGATGGTGCCCTACATCTGGAACATCTGCAGCGATTATGAAGGCGTCAAAAGGATTCTGGTAGCGTCATGCCTCGTGGGGGAAGGTGGCAAACTTTCAGCCAGGGGCAGATTAAGGCTCGCTGGTGCTCTAAGCACTGACCAGTCTTGGTGCCCCACTTCTTTCCACTTTAGTTGTTGACCTGTCTGACCAGATATACAATGCAGGCTGCAGCAATACAAAAATGTATTCATAGGATAACACAATATACTGTACAAACGAAGCCATGCTTGGGTAGAGAAATAGATAAAGTTCTTTTCACCCTTTCCCCAACTTTGTGGTGCTCCCTTTGGCCCTGGTGCCCTAAGCATGTGCTTTGTCTGCTTCATGGTTAATCCGCCCCTGCTTTCAGCGTGTGTCGGGAGACTCCTCCCCCCCACCCGCTCCACACTCCCAAAACTGCAGCTGGCAAGCTAACTCATCCCCCTCTCCGATTCTGCAGAAAAACCACGAGTTTTGTTGAACCTCTGGTGACCGTCGTAGGCAGCTGGGGGATTATATTGCATAATTCAGGTTTCCCTGGAGGTGTCACTGAACAAAAAAAGCACGGATGTGACATCACAAGACATTTTTTACAACTGCTTCTCTCCCCCCCCCGCCGCCCCCCCATTCCATTATGATTTCACACATTGCAGGTACTAAAAGGGAACTTGACACGCCGTCCTTGGCATTGCTGTTGTTTTAGTTTACATTTGCATCTGGAGTAGCGGCTGCATTAAAATGCACAAGCGTGCGAGGCCTTGGATTCCAGCCGCGGGTTGCTTGAACTTTAATGCCGAAGAAGAAGGGGGTGGAGGGGTTTAATAGGAAGGAATGAGGACGAATGAACAAAAGAGCAGTTTTATTCATATGAAGTTCGAAGCGTGGCTTATTTCTACTATGCTAGACACTTTGTGATTGAGAACATGTTTGAGGTCATGTTAACGTATGTCTGTGAATCTGAGAAGCATTTAAAAAAAAAAATTGGAGAGGCAGGTGTCCAATGTTTCGTTTGGGGCCGTGATAGTTGAGAACAACAGGTGGGCCATATGAGATCCGCAAGTGGGTTGTTGTCCAAACTACAGTGGGTCACACCAAGAAGCAAAGGTTGGACATTTTTTTTATATGTACTTTTCTTAAGAGGAGGATGAGGGTTAAGATAGCCATGGATGCTACAGTCCAAACAGGCAACAAATGGCATGTGTCTACCATTTGTCCTCCCTCCCTCCCTCTTCCTTCCTTCCTTTCTCTCTCTCTCTCTCTCTCTTTCTCTTTCTTTCTTTCTCTCTCTACCTCCCTCTCCCTCCCTCCCTCCCTCTTTCTTTCTTTCTTTCTTTCTTTCTTTCTTTCTTTCTTTCTTTCTTTCTTTCTTTCTTTCGTCTCTCTCTCTCTCTCTCCCCCATCCCTCCCTCCCTCCTTCCTTCCTCTCTCTCTCTCTTTCCATTGTTTGTTCTTTCTCATTCATTCATTCATTCATTCATTCATTCATTCGTTCGTTCTTTTGTTCATTCACTCTGTCTTTCATTCTCTTTCTTATTCTCTCCCTCTTTCTGTTGTACCCTGCTTCCCCCCCAAAAGGAGACCCAAAGTGGCTTATCGCCCTCGTCTCCTCCGATTTATCCTCACAACAACAACAGCCCTGTGAGGTTTGTTAGGCTAAGGGTGAGTGGCTTCCATGGCAGTGTGGGGATCTGGGCAATCCATGTTCCCTCTAAGCTGAGTCAGTGTGAGCTAGCTAACAGTTTTTTAGCCTCTGGCTGAAACATTTGTGTCTTAGCTCAGGAAGGGATGGCTCCAGAGCAAACTAATTCATGCAGTGGCCAAATCGCTCGCTCACAACTTGAATGCCAGCAGCTCACAGAGTAAGATTTCGGCTCACAAGACTCCACAGCCTAGAAGGGAGCATTGGTGGCAAGCAATGCTGCTGTCCTGGATTTATTTCTCCTGTTCCCGGTTTTGACTGTTGTTTCCCACATGGGCCAAGATGGCTGCATCCACAAAGGCTGGCATTTGACTCCTGACTCCCCTTCCTCCCACACTGAAATGACATCTAAGACCACATCGACATGTCTTATGGAAGAATCCCTTTGTCTTGGAACAGGGGTTCCCAGCCCCTTTGAGCCTGTGGGCACTTTGGGGATCCTGACCCAGTGTGATGGTGCAGCCACAAAATGGCTGCCACGGGAGGCGGAGCCGGCCACAAAATTGCCACATGTGGCTCTTTCACACATATTGTGTGGCTCCTGGCAGGGCAGCTGGGAAAGCGAAGGGGAAGCATGTTTCCTTCCCTCCCTCCCATCTATTTGCTTTCTTTGTTTCTCTCTCTCTTTCTCTTTCTTTCCACCTCCCCTCCTCGATTGGTCTTCCCTTCCCAGCCAGTGTTCCCCTCCCTGGGTAGGCTTTGGGAGGGGGAGCAGAGAAAGAAAGCAACTTTAACTTTAAATGCATTCTGAAAGCCCCCCCCCCAGCTGCCAGCCGGCTTGGAGAAGGTATTTGTCTCTTTAGATCCCTTCTCCAAGCCAAGCCTGCCCTCCCTCCCATCTATTTGCGTTCTTTGTTTCTCTCTCTCTTTCTCTTTCTTTCCACCTCTCCATCCCTCCCATCCTTTTGCTTTCTTTACGCCTTTCTTTCCGTCTTTCTCCACTCCGTCCCCATCTAAAGTCAAATGTGTTCTCCAAGCCCCACAGCACCGGCAGACTGGCTTGGCTCGGAGAAGGTGTTTGTCTCTTTAATTTAATATGCAAATTTGCATATCTCCCTTATAAATAATAGCCGAATGGTGGTGGCATTTCTCTAGAACATTCCACATGCTCCAAAATCAATTCGCTCTCTGATCTGTCATTCAGAGGGTCTCCCTATCCACTGGCTGCTTTGCCTTAGTCCTCTGCTCCCCATAGCCAGTCAGAACACAGAGGTTATTTGCATATGCAGACTCATTGGCCTTTGCCTCGGAACACAGAGGTCGTTTGCATATGCGACTTGATTGGCTTTTGCCTCTAACATTCTAAACTGTTTGCTGTTCTGAGGTAAAATGTGTTCAATCTCCAGGTGAGGGCTGGAGATCACTCAGAATTACAACTGCTTTCCAGATGGGAGAGATCAGTTCCCCTGGGGAAAATGGTGGGCTCTGTATTCTTCTATGCTGCTGAGGTGGCCCCCATATGACAGCCAATGTGACGTAGCAGTCAGGGCTTCAGGTGTGTGGGGGTGGAAAGCTGAAGAGTGAGGGGGAAATCAAGGAAGGTTGATGATTGGCTGGGAAGGAGATAGGGTTGCCAACTCTAGGTGGGAAATTCCTGGAGATGTGAGGGATGGAGCCTGAAGAGGGTGAGGTTTGAGGAGGGGTGGGACCTCAGACAGGTACACTGCCATAGACTCCACCCTCCAAACCAGTCAGTCCCACATAGGGAACCATTGTTGCCAATCTCCAGGTGAGGGCTGGAGAGCACTCAGAATTACAACTGCTCTGCAGAAGGGAGGGCAGAAGTCAGCTGAAGTCAAAGGGGCAGATAATGGTAGGTTGATGGTTAGCTGGGAAGGAGATGGGGTTGCCAACTACATGCTGACAAATTCCTGGGGATTTGAGGGGTGGAGCCTGGAGAGGGTGGGGTTTGCGGAGGGGTGGGACCTCAGACAGGTAGAATGCCATAGACTCCACCCTCCAAACCAGCCATTTCGTCCTGGGTAACAATTATTGTCAATCTCCACGTGAGGGCTACAGATCACTCACAATTACAACTGCTCTTCAGGTAGCAGAGATCAGTTCCTCTGGAGAAAACAGTGGACTCTGTCATTATACCCTGCTGAGGTCACCACAGCAAATTGACACTGTTTGCCCAAAGCCAGAGCACTCCCCCAGAGCCTCTTTCTAGATCTCGTTGTATTGCTTTCACAACGGGCTTTACTGCTAGTTTGTCAATAAAAGACATAGGTGTTCGTGTCTTGTGGCTCTCAAACATCGGACGTTTATTCTCTGTGGCTCTTATGTTAAGCAAGTTCAACGTGTCAAAGTCGTGTGAGCGTTGAGTTACCAAGAGCAGTGCTTTCGATGTGTTTCCTGCATCCTTCAGTTCACCGTGCTCATTTCCCCGACAGCTCTTTGGGGTGTGTGCAGAATCAACCGCTTTACCATTTGTTCTTCGGCTCAGAGAGAGACGTTCTGTGTTGTTTCCCCTGTAAGTAAGCACGCCACTTCAAGTGTGCGTTTCCATGCAGCCCTGAGAGGGGGAAAGGACCCTTCAAGGGGTGGATTATTGACTGATCTGAAGCCGACAATCTTTAAGCACACACACAGCAAGACAGCCAGTCGGTAGTAGGAAACAATGCTCCCTCTAAGCTGTGGAATCCTGTGAGCAAAAATCCTGCTTTGTGAGCTACTGGCATTAAAGTTGTGAGCGAGCGATGTGGCTCCTGCATCAATTAGCTTGCTCTGGAGCCATCCTTCCTGAGCGGAGACAAAAATGGATGAGCTAGAGGCTAAAAAACTGTGAGCTAGCTCACACTAACTCAGCTTAGAGGGAACACTGGAAGGAACCTCCAAATCTGACTCAAAATGCTGTCAGCACTGTCTACTCAGATCAGCAGAGGTTCTCCAGGGTTTCAGGCAGAGGTCTTTCCCATCACCTCCTGCCTAGTCCTTTTAGTTGGAGATGCCAGGGATTGAACCTGGGACCTTCTGCATGCCAAGCAGAGGCTCTTCCACTGAGCCACAGCCCCTCTTTGCAGCTCTCCAGGGTCTCAGGCGGAGGTCTTTCCCATCACCTCCTGCCTGGTCCTTTTAACTGGAGATGCCGGGGATTGAACCTGGGACCTTCTGCGTGCCAAGCAGAGGCTCTTCCACTGAGCCACAGCCCCTCTTTACAGCTCTCCAGGGTCTCAGGCAGAGGTCTTTCCCATCACCTCCTGCCTGGTCCTCTTTAACTGGAGATGCTGGGCAATGTTCCCTCTAAGTTGTGGAGTCTTGTGAGCAAAAATCCTGCTTTGTGAGCTACTGGCATTAAAGTTGTGAGCGAGCGATGTGGCTCCTGCATCAGTTAGCTTGCTCTGGAGCCACCCTTCCTGAACTAAGACAAAAATGTGGAGGCTAGAAAACTGAGCTAGCTCACACTCACTCAGCTTCGAGGGAACACTGCTCCAGGTGCAACTTCCTGGGGTCCCCATGAGTTGGTTGCTCCTTGAAGGCACACAATTATGTTTATTGGCTTGGGCCAGCGACTACAAATTTGCTGTGAGACCCCCTTTAAGTGAACACGTTCAGTCTCCAGACAGTTCTGGAGACCCAGTTCTGGGATGCTGGTCTGATCCAGCCGGGTTCTTATGCTCTCCAGTTCCCTGGTTACCGCATTCAGGCATCAGTAAAAGGGGTGGAACTGGAAACAAACTGTCTTCCTTCCCTCCTTCCTTCTGTTCTCCTCCTAGGAAGCTCCAAGGCACTTTCTATTCACCACCCACTCTATTTTGGAGTCGTTTGCAAGTGGCCTTAAGAGCAATGCGGGATAGCTTGCCCGCTCACCAGAAAGCAAACATGTTTTTTTTATTCTCTCCAAGATAAAGGGAAGGGGAGGGGTGAAGAAAACTCAGATCCTCGGGGCAAGGAGAGGAAATGCATCCATAAAAGCCAGGCAGCAGACGACAGAGTCAAGTCGCAGTTACATAAACATAGGGAAGGAGGCTGTTTTGTTCAGCCGGATGCGGCGGTGGCACATTGTTTTCTTCTCTTTGCCGCCGGTGACCCCCCCTGAGGAGGTGATTTATTGGAAAAGTATGGATGGCACCACTGTCTTCCAACCCTACAGAAAACACTAGTACTAGGTCACAGCTGTAAAAGACTGCATTCCCCGTCTCTGCAGAAATGTGGAAAATAAGTCTTTTAAGACATTCAGCTTTCTTCTTCTTCTTACAAAAGCAGGTGCTACTGGACTCTTTGCTCTTTTCTACTGCTACAGGCATACTCACATGGCTACCCATCTTGATCACCTCTGCCACTGAGCCACAGCCCCTCTTCGCAGCTCTCCAGGGTCTCAGGTGGAGGTCTTCCCCATGACCTCCTGCCTGGTCCTTTTAACTGGAGATGCTGCCGGGGATTGAACCTGGGACCTCCTGCATGCCAAGCAGAGGCTCTACCACTGAGCCACAGCCCCTCTTGACAGCTCTCCATGGTCTCAGGCAGAGGTCTTTCCCATCACCTCCTGCCTGGTCCTTTTTAACTGCAGATGCTGGGGATTGAACCTGGGACCTCCTGCATGCCAAGCAGAGGCTCTACCACTGAGCCACAGCCCCTCTTGACAGCTCTCCATGGTCTCAGGCAGAGGTCTTTCCCATCACCTCCTGCCTGGTCCTTTTTAACTGCAGATGCTGGGGATTGAACCTGGGACCTCCTGCATGCCAAGCAGAGGCTTTTCCACTGATTGCCACTTAGGAGTCGGGAAGCAATTTTTCTCCAGGCCAGTTTGGCGGGAGACCCTAGAGGTTTTTTGACATATTTTGGGCATGGGAGGTGTGAAGGGGGTGGTATTTGTGAATTTCCTGCATTGTGCAGGGGGTTGAACTACATGACCCTGGAGATCCCTTCCAACTCTATGATTCTATGAAGAAGAAGAAGAGGAGGAGGAGAAGCAGGAGGAGATTGTGTTTATATCCCGCTCTTCACTCGGAGTCTCAGAGCAGCTTACAAACTCCTTTCCCTTTCCCTCCCCGCAATAGAGGTCGGTGAGGTTGATAGAGTTCTGATAGAAAGTGCTCTTTTTCAAGGACAGCTCTTATCAGAACTATGGCTTGCCCAAGGTCATCCAGCAGCTGCAAGTGGAGGAGTGGGGAATCAAACCTGGTTCTCCCAGATTAGAGTCCGCACACTTAACCACTACACCAAACTGGCTTGCGATTCTATGATCACCTCCTGCCAGATCCTGTAACCAGAGATGTCAGAGATTTGAATCTGTAACTTTCAGCATACTGAGTGGATGGTATACTGCTTGGTACTCAGATACTTCAGATACTTGGGTGGGAGACCACCAAGAAAGACAGAGGTCGCTACATAGAGGAAGGCAATAGTAAACCGCCTCTGCTCGTCTCTTGCCTCAAAAACCCCTCCAGGTCAATGCTCCCTCTAAGCTGTGGAGTCTCGCGAGCAAAAATTCTGCTTTGTGAGCTATTGGCATTAAAGTTGTGAGTGAGTGATTTGGCTACTGCATAAATTAGTCTGCTCTGGAGCCCTCCTTCCTGAGCTGAGACAAAAATGGGTGAGCCGGAGGCTAAAAAACAGAGAGCTAGCTCACACTAACTCAGCTTAGAGGGAACACTGGAAGGAACCTCCAAATCTGACTCAAAATGCTGTCAGCATTGTCTACTCAGATCAGCAGAGGTTCTCCAGGGTTTCAGGCTGAGGTATTTCACATCACCCGCTGCATGGCCCTTTTAGTTGGAGATGCCAGGGATTGAACCTGGGACCTTCTGCGTGCCAAGCAGAGGCTCTTCCACTGAGCCACAGCCCCTCTTTACAGCTCTCTCAGGTCTCAGGAGGAGGTCTTTCCCATCACCTCCTGCCTGGTCCTCTTTAACTGGAGATGCTGGGAAATATTCCCTCTAAGCTGTGGAGTCCTGTGAGCAAAAATCCTGCTTTGTGAGCGACTGGCATTAAAGTTGTGAGCGAGCGATTTGGCTCCTGCATCAATTAGCTTGCTCTGGAGCCACCCTTCCTGAGCTAAGACAAAAATGTGGAGGCTAGAAAACTGAGCTAGCTCACACGCACTCAGTTTCAAGGGAACACTGCTCCAGGTGCAACTTCCTGGGGTCCCCATGAGTTGGTTGCTCCTTGAAGGCACACAATTATGTTTATTGGCTTGGGCCAGAGACTACAAATTTGCTGTGAGACCCCCTTTAAATGAACATGTTCAGTCTCTCCATAGGGGCAGGGAAAACATTTCAGTGAGTTGGGAGAGAGCTGCATTCTTCTGAAGAGTGCCCTGGCCTTCTTCCGTAGACATGCCCTTAAAGCCAAGTTGGAAACTGTAGAAACTCTTTCCAAGAGCTGGACTCAGTGAAGTGGTAAGTGTCTCTGCCTGGCTGGAGACGGAGCAGGGCTATAAACCAAAGCAGCGTAGCTGGCCATCATGCAGCTTTTCATTACCGTCTCAGTGCCAGAAGCATTTCCAAAACAACTCTACGAGCCGCTTCTCCCAGCTGATGGACTGCCGGAGTCAAAATCCTTCTGTCTTTCTTTCCCTGCACACCAAGTGGGAGCTGTTTGAACGGCTTACATGGAAAACATCAGCTTTATGCTGGCGAAAGGGCAAGCCGGGGAGAAAGAAATGTGTCGGGTTGTACTTCCCGAGGGCAGTGAGAATTCAAACAATGCAGTGAGAACTCAAGAAATTTACTCATTCTTGCATGTCAAGGGCCATTGTCGGTTTGGATTTTTGAGTTCCATCTCTTGGACAGACGGCAGGGAGCCCAAGTTGGACATCTCGGCTTGCCAATGGATCACGTGTCAGAGGCAGAAAAGCCTTCCGCCTGAAGACCTCGGAGGGGTGTCGAGAACACTGGTCTGGAGGAACGGGTAGTCTGGCAAGAGAAGGTTTCCATGTGTGAGGAAGGCCATAACTCTGGAGTAGAATCGATGTAGTGCATGCGGAAGGTTCAAGAGGGAATTAGATAATCATACGGAGCAGAAGTCCATCAGTGGCTATTAGCCAGAAGGGCAACAGTGGGAGGGCTTCTGGTGTCCTGGCCCCCCTGCTGGACCTCCTGAGGGCACCTGGTATTTCTGGCCACTGTGTGACAGAGTGTTGGACTGGATGGGCCATTGGCCTGACCCAACATTGGCTTCTCTTATGTTCTTATGTTCCAAGGTTGCAGGTTCAAGCCATGCCATGGGAGCCAGTTTGGTGTAGTGGTTGGGAGTGGCGGACTGTAATCTGGAGAACTGGGTTTGCTTCCCTGCTCCTCCACATGAGGCCTGCTGGGGGACCCTGGGCCAGTCACGGTTCTCTCAGAACTGTCTCAGCCCCACCTACCTCACAAGTAGGGTTACCAAGTACCTACCTACAAATCGGCGGGGGACACACGCTTCCCCACCGGAACATTCTTGCATGTAACACGGCCGCGTTGCACTATCCTGTTGCCCAGACGTGACGTAAGCACGCTGGGCATGTAGCCAGGCAACGCTCTGGCAATGGGGCTGGAAACTCGATGGTACCTTCGAGTTTTCAGCCCCATTGCCAGAGCGTCACCCGGCTACATGCTCACGTCACGTCTGGGTGACAGGATAGTGCAGCGCCTGTGTTTTCCCCGTGGGAATGTTCCCGCCAAGAACTATACATCCCCCGCCGATTTGCGGTAAGTACTTGGTAGCCCTACTCACAAGGTGCCTGTTGTGGGGAGAGGAAGGGAAAGTGATTGTAAGGCATTTTGAGGGACTCCTTAAGGTAGAGAAAAGCGGGTATGAAACTTCTTCTTCCTCATCCATGTCATCCTTCTCCTTCCTCTTCCTCTCCTTCTCCTCCTCTCCTTCTTCATCGCCTCCTCCTCCTTCTCTCCTCCTTCCTCCTCCTCCTTCCTCTCCTTCTTCTCCTTCTTCCTCTTCCTCTCCTCCTCCTTCATTCTCCTCCTCCTCCTCTTCCTCTTCATCTCCTTCTTCCTCCTCCTCCTCCTCCTCCCATCAGGACTAGAAAAGATCTTGAGAACAATTTGTGGTAAGAGACCAGCAATGCAACACTAGATGCCATGGCTGATTTTATGGCAACTTTCTGAGTTCAAACGACAGGAAGCCCTTCAAAAATGTCCATATCAATTTCATTTCAAGGTTTTGGGGAGGGCGAGCTCTTCACTCTGCTGAATTTTTGGCAGTGCTATTCGTGGATCAGGATTACTCGTTGGGTACATTTTTTTTAAATTCTCACTGCATCAGGGCTTACCTTCCCTTACCACCCCTGGAGAAATGTCTGTTTCCTTCGACGGCATCTGCAGATGATGCATTATTGCCAGAATGCAGAAGTCCTTGCACATATTGACAGTTAGTCAATGCTGCAGTGCTATTGACCGCAGCTCCTCGGTGAAAGGTAATGCAGTTTGGCACAATCCAGTCATCCGGTCAGATAACTTGTCCGTCAGGTCACCTCTGGGTCTAGCGTAGAGATGTAAAATTTCCGGAAATTTTGAAGCTCAGAATTATTATTTTTTTGCCGGTCCCCCCCCCCCCCGGTAAAAAACAGAATTTTTCATAAAAAAATAAAAAAATGCTACATTAGCACTTCTTTTTTCTTTTCCAGATTGAAAGTCATTCTGTCACTTTAGGAACATAAAATATGACTATGGACATTTTTACGTGGCATGAAATTATCACAACTAGCATATTAAAAATATAGTGCATCCAAACAATTATTACAAACAGAATACCCACCCACATGCAAAAACAGAACTGAAACCTTTTTCTTTTCGTGTGACAATTTGTTGTTGTTCAGTCGCACAGTCGAGTCCGACTCTTCGCGACCCCATGGACAATCTCCCGCCAGGCTCTCCTGTCTTCCGCCGTCCTCCGAAGTTGGCTCAATTTCATGTTCGTTGCATCGCTGACACTGTCTAACCATCTCATCCTTTGCCGTCCCCGTCTTCTTTGACCTTCAATCTTTCCCAGCATCAGGGTCTTTTCCAGTGAGTGCTCCCTTCTCATTTGGTGGCCAAAGTATTTGAGCTTCAGTTTCATTATCTGGCCTTCCAGGGAACAGTCAGGGTTGATTTCTTTGAGGATTGACTGATTTGTTCTTCTTGCAGTCCAAGGGACTCTCAAGAGTCTTCTCCAGCATCGTGTGACAATAGCACCTCCTAAAGGAAGAAATGCATCTTGTTTTTGCATTGGAGAGTTCAGTTGGTAACCTAGGACTGGCTTGTCCTCAATGCACAGAAATTAGGTCAATCTGATACCATATGTATTTTTTTGAAATGATTTGGAAAATATATGAACACCTGGTCCTAAAATATTTTATTCATCATGTTAAAATAAAATGTTCCATAATCATTTTTTTTTCCTTTTCTTTTTTCAATTTTTCGGAAAAAACAAAACAAAAAAGGCTTCAGGAAAAAATGGGGAAAACCCCCAGTTTCCCCGCGAATTTTTCCAGTTTTTTTCCGGGCCTTCACATTTCTAGTCTGGCGTTAACGGAAGCTGTGCCTTACTAATGGGCAGGTTTCACTGCTTTTACTGTTGCACGAAGGAAGAATAAAGTCACTAAAAGTGTCGGCCTGTATTAATTTTTTTTTTTAACATTTATGCCCGAAGAAGCACCCTGTTACTTGCTTGGCCCAGGATAGCAGGATCTGGTCAGATCTCAGAAGCTAAGCAGGGTCGGCCCTGGTTAGTACTTGAGTGGGAGACCACCGAGGAAGTCCAGAGTCACAACCCAGAGGTAGGCCATGGCAAACCGCCTCTGCTTGTCTCTTGCCCTGAAAACTCTATGGGTTTGCCGTGAGGTGGCTGTGACTTCATGGCACCTCCCCTCATCACCCTCCCTGACCTGTATGGCCCAGGCCTGCCTGATCTCATCACATCTCAGAAGCTAAGCAGGGTCGTCCTTGGTCAGTCCTTGGATGGGAGACCACCGATGAAGTCCAGGGTTGTTCTGCAGAGGCAGGCAGTGGCAAAACCACCTCTGTTCGTCTCTTGCCCTGACCAGGATGGCCCAGGCTAGCCTTACTTTCATCGGATCTTGGTAGACCATCTGTTTGACATGCGGGAGGCCCCAGGATCAATCCTTGACATCTCCAGTTGACAAAGGACCAGGCAGAAGGTGGCTCAGTGGAAGAGCCTCTGCTTGGCATGCAGAAGGTCCCAGGCTCAATCCCCAACGTCTCCAGATAAAAGGACAAGGCAGGAGGTGATGGGAAAGACCTCCGCCTGAGACCCTGGAGAGCTGTAAGGAGGGGCCGTGGCTCAGTGGTAGAGCCTCTGCTTGGCATGCAGAAGGTCCCAGGTTCAGTCCCCGGCACCTCCAGTTAAAAGGACCAGGCAGCAGGTGATGGGAAAGACCTTCACCTGAGACCCTGGAGAGCTGTCAAGAGGGGCTGTGGCTCAGTGGCAGAGCCTCTGCTTGGCATGCAGAAGGTCCCAGGTTCAGTCCCCGGCACCTCCAGTTAAAAAGGACGAGGCAGGAGGTGATGGGAAAGACCTCCGCCTGAGACCCTGGAGAGCTGTAAAGAGGGGCTGTGGCTCAGTGGCAGAGCCTCTGCTTGGCATGTAGAAGGATCAGACCAGTCGTCCATCTAGTCCAGCATCCCGTCTCACACAGTGGACAACCAGTTCCTCTGGAGGGCCAACAACAGGTCATAGAGGCCGAGGCCTTCTCCTGATGTTGCCTCCTGGCACTGGGATTCAGAGGTTTAGTGTCTCAGAACTTGGAGGTTCCCCTCAGTCACCATGGCTAGTGGCTACTGATAGACCTCTCCTCCATTAAGCTATCTAACCCCCATTTAAAACTGTTTATCCCTGTGGCCATCACCACATCCTCTGGCAGCAAATTCCACATCTTAATCACGCTCTGTGTAAAGCAGTATTTCCTTTGTTCATTCTGAACCTACTGCCTATAAGCTTCACTGGATGCCCTCAAATTCTACTATTTTGAGAGAGGGACAACAATTTATCTTGGTCAACTCTCTCCACTCCATAAATAATTTTATAAACCTCTGTCATTTCCCCCTTAGTGACCTCTTTTCCAAACTGAAAAAATCAATAGCCCGTATAACTCCGCCAAATGGCAACGGGCACTTCTTTCCCACATCTAGGCAGGTGCATACAAAATACACTGCAGCATGAGTTCAAACGGTCATCTTATCAAGGGAGAGGAGTGGACTTGGTAGGATGTTACAATTTTGTTCCCGAGCACCAATGTCTTCCCAGGTGGCCAGCTTCACAGGGGTTCATGTGGGTCACCCCGAGTAAACAATTCCTTCGGCTCACCCAAGTTCAAAAAAGGTGCAACCTTCTTTCCTTTGATCCGACCCCAACTTTTTACATTTCATCCTGCCTTTTGGTATCGCAGAGCCAACGGTGCAGAAATTCTTGATAGCTCTAATCTGGTCAAGGCAATTTATTTAGCTTGCTTTTATTTTATTTTATTTTTTTAAAAGACCACAGGACAGATAATATATCCGTTCGAGATTATGAATTCTTTTCAAGCAGCTGCTTGGGGAATTCAGAGGTGCGCACGCTTCGTTTCTAGGTCCCATTAGCTTGTCTGACTGCGTCGAGCTGCGAAAACTAATCTCCGCTTTGGCTGCAGCCTGGCAATAACTGTTTACACCTTTGGAGGGCATTCTTGACCACTTTTTGGAACCTCGTGGAAGCTGTAAGTGGGAAGGAGAGGCGTACTCCTACTTCCAGCTTTGCAGAAATACCTGCCTTCCTCTCCAGGTGCTTTAGATCCCCGTTTAGTACAGAGGCATGCCAATGTTTGGTCATGGTTGAAGTTTTTAGCACAGTGCTTTTCAAACGGCTTCGCTTAGAGCCCTGGAGCGCCTGTGATTCAGAGGTTCTGTGGCAAGGTGCAGCTGAGTTGGGTATCCGCATCACCATCGTGGCTTGGAGTAATCCAGGACCACTTTAATGTCCCGACCAGTGTTCCCTCTAAGCTGAGTCAGTGTGAGCTAGCTCACAGTTTTTGTAGCCTCTGGCTCACACAAGCTTGTGGTAACTAGGGCCAGGTCTTTTTCAGTGGCGGCTCCTACCTGGTGGAATGAGCTCCCGGAGGAGATCAGGGCCCTGCGGGACCTTGTGCAGTTCCGCAGAGCCTGCAAGACAGAGCTCTTCCACCAGGCTTATGAGTAGGAGCCACCACAGCCACTTACACCACCGCACCTTTATAGAGAGAGACCACTGGAGGGGTTGGGTAACATCTTTCACCACCACAGCCTTCCCCCCCTGCTACGCAAGATGTTGGGAGTTTATATGTGCATCCGTAGAATTGATTTTAATTTGTTTTAATTTGTATTTTGTATCATGTAATTTTGTATACTGAACGGACTTGGTGCCTTATGTGAGCCGCCCTGAGCCCGTTCGCGGGGAGGGCGGGGTATAAATGTAATAAAATAAATAAATAATTTTTTGTCTTAGCTCACAAAGCATGGCTCCAGAGCAAACTAAGGTAGATGTCAGGGAGCTGACATATAGGGTGGAGGAGGGGAGTGACCACTGCCTGGTATTTTAACTTTCATTTCTTACTGCCTGACAACACTATGTGTTTTATGCACCTGGCCTTGAGTGCCTAGCTGTAACACATTCCCTGGGAACTGTCCCGTTGCCGGGGACTGTTACTTCTGGCGGGCTCATCCTAATGCCTTGATTGGCTAAGCAACATCAGGGTACCTTTGAACCCAGTGTATCTCCCATCCCCGCGACTTTTCCATTAGTCTTAACACAGATCCTGGAGTGTAGATGCTCTGCCAATACTGTACCAATAAACTTCACTTCTGAAGAAGAGAGTTGTTGGATCTGATTGCTGCAGGAGTCTGACAGAGTGTTAAGGAGCCACATCGCTCACTCACAACTTCAATGCCAGCAGCTCACAAAGTAGAATTTTTGCTCACGAGACTCCGCAGCTTACAGGGAGCCTTGGACGCCAGCCTCCTCCTTGTCCCTCCATGAGGAGACCTGTAACTGTGTACCTGATTCTTTGACGACCCTGGCCAACCTTCTCCAATATCAGGGTTTCCCCCCCCTTCTGCAAATAATAGCATTGGGTGCATTTTCCCCCCACTTTTAAAATAAATGTGATTAGGCTTTCAGCCTTGTTAGAGAATGAACTTGATATTTTGCTTTATGGCCTATATTTATTGTTACACACAATGGACTGTGCACACACACACATAGGCTCAGAAGACTGTACACTATAAGTCACCTGTTGTGATGCAACACATAGAAGGTGCCTGCACAAGCCTTACACATGTAGATAAGGTTTCAGCTACACAGTTACCAGCCTGGTGAAGAAGCACACACCTCCATTATTGTGAGCAGTAAGGAACAACAGCTTTGAGCAGAGACAGCCCCCATTGCAGAATCATTTGTGATCATGTAGGACACATCACTGCTTTGTTCCTGCATTGGTATTTCCTGCCAAATGGACATTTGGTTTACAATGAGAATGGCCAGCTTCATCAACACTACAATGGAGCATCCTGACGCCAAGGTTTTCACACCTGCCCAGATGCCCTTCTTTGAGTAAGGTGTTAGATTTCAATATTGGCCGCTCCTGTTAAGTAACCACCTCTCCCTACATGCAACCAATAGGATTGTTTTTGGGACAGACTAACAGGGAGGTGGGCCAGGAGGTTGGCAAGAACACCACCCATTTCCTGGATCCCCATGATAAAAGGAGAGAACCAGTCACATAGTCTCGCTCTCTCCTACTTGATCAACTAGCATCTCCCCTGCAACAACCCCAGTCTGCTTTTACCCCTCTTAAATACCACGTGCTATCCCCAACCCTTGCCTCCACTGCCCACACATTCTGGCTGGTTCTGGTTGTGTGTGAATTCCCTTAGTTTTCCATTTCTTCCCCTCTATTCTTCATTGGAACAACCAAGCTGCGAAGACAGATAAGTATAGCCCATCATCACCCCCACCTGCTAATGCAACCGTGCTTATTTTAATACTGTATTTCTAAGGAACTTGATTGAATGTGTGAGTGCATCCGTACTGTTTGTATGAGATTTATTCTTTAAGTAAAAGACATTTATTTTAACAACAGCAGTCTCGTTATCCTTCTCTGGTAACCCTCTGACCCCATTTTGCAGGAAATGGCTGAGGCCCGCTGTTTTTCTGTCCTCCTTCAAGAGCCACTCATAGGGCCTTAGTCAGGCAATACAAAGGGGAACACAAGAGGACATTGTTATATGTTCTTGTCATGGCCCAGATGGGGTGTCCCCTGACGCTGCCACCACTCTGGTTTTAGGATCCCTTGAGAAGGCCCAGAGCCCCCTCCCAAGACCTTCAGACCTCCCTTATTTGGCCGAATAATAGGTGTGAAGACCAGGCAGAGTAAACAGCAAATATGGGAAACAAACAAGGTGCAAGAATGATAACGTTAAGTGGGTGAAGAGAAAATAAACCAAATGCCCTAACGCGGCTAGACTCACAGTCCCTAGCTCACTGTCTCAGTGGGGCCTGAGTCTGCTCACCCTTCCTCTCAGGGTGAAGGTCTCTCCCAGCAGCAGCCTTCCCTCTGGCCCTGCTCTCTTGGAAGAAAGAACAGCTCTTCGCCTGTACTATCTCTTTTGTTATAAGTCCCCTTCCCCTGTGATTGGCTAAAATTGGCACCAAAACCTCTCAGGGACTTCTGGGAGTTGTAGGCCTGGCCTCCTCCCACTGCTAGTCAGGCTTCCTGGGTCTGCTAGGCCTTTGCTTGCACAGCCCAGATCATAACAGTTCTCAAGACCCTTCTGCAAACATGGGGTTTTCCCACTGTCCACCTACATGCTCAATTCTGGGAAGGGTGATAATTGTGGGCATGAAGGGCATGGGCACAGTTCAGAAAGACACGCCCCACAAATGTTGCCATGGAAAAACAGGAAGGGTGTACAACATCACCCAGCATGCTGTCAGTATTGTTGTGAAAAAGAAGGGCAAGATCCTTGCCAAGAGAACTGATGTGCATATTGAGCATCTCAGGCATTCTAAAAGGAGAGACAGCTTCTTGCAGTGTGTGAAGGAAATGAAAGAAAAAGAAAGGCACTTGGTTTGAACACCAGACCGCTCCTCGAAAAGAAGCACACTTCGTGAGAACCAATGGCAAAGAGGCAGAGCTGCTGAAGCCAATCCCATATGAGATCATGGATTAACGTATATGTAGAAAACAAGATCACTGTAGACGGTGACAGCAGCTATGAAATTAAAAGACGCCTGCTCCTTGGGAAGAAAGCGATGGCAAACCTAGACAGCATAATAAAAAGTAGAGACATCACCCTGCCAATAAAAGTCCGCATGGTCAAAGCGATGGTATTCCCAGTAGTACTGTATGGCTGTGAGAGTTGGACTGTAAGGAAGGCCGAGCGCCGAAGAATAGATTCTTTCAAATTATGGTGCTGAAGAAGACTCTTGAGAGTCCCTTGGACTGCAAGGAGATCAAATCAGTCAATCCTAGAGGAAATCAACCCCAACTTATCCTGGAAGGCCAGATACTGAAGCTGAAGCTCAAAGACTTTGGCCACCAAAGGAGAAGGGAGCCCTCACTGGAGAAGAAGACCCTGATGCTGGGAAAGATTGAAGGTCAAAGAAGAAGGGGACGGCAAAGGATGAGATGGTTAGACAGTGTTATCAGTGCAACAGACATGAAATTAAGCAAACTCCAGAGGACGACAGAGGATTGGAGGGCCTGGTGTGATGTGGTCCATGGGGTTGTGAAAAGATGGACTCCACTGTGTGACTGAACAACAACAACAAAAACAAAATAAAACCTTTTAGAGAACTGGGGAAAAAATAAAATAAACATGATGGGGTTTGATCCTCAAATTGAAGTGGCATGGCTGCAAAAACTGGCAAGGTTTCTAATTATGTCTTTGCCCAATAGCCCATCAGATTCGGCTGAGCAGCCGTGTCATGAAGCTAATTCTGAGTGAAGGTGATGTTCTCTGACTCATTCAGACTTGGTCCATTGCCCCAGTTCAAAGTCCTCCACACGTACACACCAAGGAGGTATTTTTCACAAGGAGGAAAAGTGTTTGACAACAGTGCCCTATTTCTGCTCAGCAACATGAGGTAGGATTTGGTTGGTGTTTGGGACGGTGCTGGAGCAACCTCTCTGCTGTTTCTGTGAGCTCTCCAAGGTCCTGAAGGGTCGGACTAGCTTCTCTGTATCGTCTGCTGCTTCTCTGACCTCCTATTCCAAGTCACTTTCATAAAACCTTGTTTAGCAGTCCAGCCTTGGCATGACAAGACACAATGTGGTGTTTTAACTCCTATAGAGCCCCAAATCTAGTCCTGCAATACTGTACAGGAAGGAGAGCTAGCAAAAAGGCATAGTTGAAATACTGCCATGCCAGTCAGCATTAACAGGGCTAGTTGAGGTATTTATCTTTTCTTCCTTCCATCCACTAGCCAGGATGGTGTAGTGGTTAAGAGCAGTAGACTCTAACCTAGAGAACTGGGTTCGATTCCCCACTCCTCCACATGAAGCCTGCTGGGGGACCTTGGGCCAGTCAAAGTTTCTCTCAGAACTCTCTCATCCACACCTACCTCACAAGGTGCTTGTCGTAGGGAGAACAAGGGAAGGTGATCGTAAGCCACTTTGAGACTTCTTGACGAAAGCGGGGTATAAAAACCAACTCTTCTTCTTTATTGCCTACTCTGAATAATTTCCCATGTTATGTGTATATTTAAGGAATTTGTATCACACATTTCTTGAGTTCGAGGATATACACACATGCTCACGAATAGATGGTCCCTGGCCCTAAAGATATCCCACTGTCATGGGCCTGCTGGGACTCTTTGTCAAATACCATCAGGGCCCTGTAGGGCATTATGCAATTCCGCAGGGCCTGTAAGGCAGAGACAAAGAAGCATGGTTCTCCCTGCTAAGGCACTTTGAGTCATAAAGATTGCAGGCCTGTAGCCAGTTTATATATTTTGTGAACTCTTGTCTCACCTTAAGAGAAATACTGATGCCGTGGAACTGAAATTGTGGGATTTTGTCTATAAGAATTTTTGACATTGTCGGTTGTTTTTGAATGAAGGGATCTGCTTAGAAGAAGGTTTCTCCTGGAAACGTGGAAACGTGGAAATTATCTAGAAAACACATCAATAAAGAGTATTAGCATGAAGAACCATGCTTCTCTGTCTTTGAGAACATTATATGTGGGATAAAACCTCTGTTCAAATCCTACTGTAATATTGTGATGATATAATTCATCGGAAGTCTATGTTGCGATTGTTCATTCTATCGTTGTTGTAGCGCTATTGCCACCACAGGACATACTGTTGTTACTTAGTTGTGTTGTGTCTCTGCATTCTGACTCCAACCATTCTTTGAAGCCTCCCACCTCCTGACCAGCGTTCCCTCTAAGCTGAGTTAGTGTGAGCCAGCTCACAGTTTTTTTAGCCTACGGCTCACACATTGTTGCCTTGGCTCAGGAAGGATGGCTCCAGAGCAAACTAATTTATGCAGTAGCCAAATCGCTGGTTCAGCACTTCAATGCCAGTAGCTCACAAAGTGGAAACGTGGAAATTATCTAGAAAACACATCAATAAAGAGTATTAGCATGAAGAACCATGCTTCTCTGTCTTTGAGAACATTATATGTGGGATAAAACCTCTGTTCAAATCCTACTGTAATATTGTGATGATATAATTCATCGGAAGTCTATGTTGCGATTGTTCATTCTATCGTTGTTGTAGCGCTATTGCCACCACAGGATATACTGTTGTTACTTAGTTGTGTTGTGTCTCTGCATTCTGACTCCAACCATTCTTTGAAGCCTCCCACCTCCTGACCAGCGTTCCCTCTAAGCTGAGTTAGTGTGAGCCAGCTCACAGTTTTTTTAGCCTACGGCTCACACATTGTTGCCTTGGCTCAGGAAGGATGGCTCCAGAGCAAACTAATTTATGCAGTAGCCAAATCGCTGGTTCAGCACTTCAATGCCAGTAGCTCACAAAGTAGAATTTTTGCTCACAAGACCACAGCCTAGAGAAGAAGAAGAAGAGGAAGAGATTGAATTTATACCCCGCCCTTCACTACCCAAAGGAATCTCAGAGTGTTTTACAATCTCCTTTCCCTTCCCCTCCCCACAACAGAGAGAGCTCTTGACAGAAACTGCTCTTTTTCAAGGACAGCTGTGCCAGAGCTTGTGACAGGCCCAAGGTCACATCAGCAGGTGCAAGTGGAGGAGTGGGGAATCAAACCCAGTTCTCCCAGATTAGAGTCCGTGCACTTAACCACGACACCTAGAGAGAGCATGCTCCTGACGTGGACATAAGGGCGGGTGGAGGTTCATTCTGATTGGTATCTGACAATGCGAATTTTTACTCATGAAGTCTCATACCCTGGAATGTCTTATACCCTGGAAAAATCTGCAGGTCCTGCAGGTGCTACTGGAGTCAAGTTTCATTCTACAAAATGTCAGAAGTTCCACAATCACGAGAATATCCAGAGCTGAAGTCAGGCGGGACCTTGGAGTTCAGCACTCCTTGTGGAACTCCTTGTGCTGAACTTTCCAAGCCCCAATTCATGGTGGTTGTCTCTTTTCATGCCCCCAAAGCTTGGCAGTTAGATGGTTAGTGGCCGGGCTGTGGACTCTTCCTTCAGATTTCTTGTCTTTTCTGTGCTCAGTGGCAGAGGGAGAGGAACCAGGTGACTCATCTGGCCTACTACTGAAGCACAGCCTCTCTCCCCACTGTATACCCAGCTGTGTACAGTTCTGGTCACCCTGTCTCCAAAACAACATCACAGAGCTGGAAAAAGTACAGAGGAGGGCAACCAAGATGAGGAGATTGGATTTATACCCTACCCTTCACTACCCGAAGGAGTCACAGAGTGGCTTACAATCTCCTTTCCCTTCCCCTCCCCACAACAGACACCCTGTGAGGCAGGTGGGGCTGAGTCAGCTCTCTCGAGGACTGCCCCCGAGAGAACAGCTCTGAGAGAACTTGTGACTGACCCAAGGTCACACCAGCAGCTTCATGTGGAGAAGGAGTGGGGAATCAAACTCAGTTCTCCCAGATTAGAGTCCGCACTCCTAACCACTACACCAAACTGGCTGAGGTGGGGCATGATAGAGGTTTATAAAATATGCATGGGGAGGAGAGAATCGACATTCACTGTCAGAGGATGTGGAGATGGCCACAGGAATAAACATTTTTAAGGGTGATTAGATAGATTCATGAAAGATAAGTCTATCAATGGCTACTAGCAATGGTGACTGAGGGGAACCTCCACATTCAGAGGCACTAAGTCTCTGCATCCCAGAGCCAGGAGGCAACATCAAGGGAAGGCCTCAGCCTCTAAGCCATGTTGTTGGTCCTCCAGTAGTCAGCCACTGGGTGAGAAAGGATGCTGGACCAGAGGGACCTTCACTCTTCTCAGGGTAAGGCCTGGGCCTCTGTGCCCTGTTGTTGGCCCTCCAGAGGAACTGGTTGGCCAACACGTGAGAGAGGATGCTGAACTAGATGGACCCTCACTGGTCTGACCAGGGAAAGGCCTTGATCTCTATGCCCTGTTGTTGGCCCTCCATAGGAACTGGCTGCCCACTGTGTGAGACGGGATGCTGGACTAGATGGACACTCCCTGGTCTGATCCAGCAGGGCTCTTCTGATGTTCTTATCAGGGGAAGGCCTCAGCCTCTCTGCCCTGTGGTTGGCCCTCCAGAGGAACTGGTTGGCCACTATGTGAGACGGGATGCTGGACTAGATGGACCCTCTCTGGTCTGCTCTAGCAGGGCTCTTTTTATGTTCTTCTGTGTACTCCCTTTTCTCAACAACCAGGATTTCAGGTCTTCTCACTCGCTCAGGTGCAACTGAGTTAGCAGCCCCACAGCGACGGAATATTGAACATGCCAACATTTCAAACGTCTCTTTGAATCCTTGAACATAAACGCTTTCCATTCCAGGGAGAAAAAGGAAATTGCTTTGCGCCTGGATCTGCAACAACAAAAAAGGGAGAGAGGAGAGATTTTTTTAAACAAACCAAAGTCCCCTCTGCATTTAGTTTAACATCCTCCGTGGCTCTGAAAACAGGGTATGCAGTCACATCTTAAGAGCAGGCCATCTCCTTCCCCCCTCCCCCTTGCATCTATCGAAAAATTACAGCTATCATTTATTGTGAATAACAGCCTGCCTTTTTATTTCCATTTTCCGTGGCGTTCTAATTTCTAGAGGCATAATTATTGTGTTTTTCCCCCATGTCGCCAATTACAAGATGAATCATAACACAATATTGAGGCAAGAGGAGCTGAAATCAACACAATTTCTGCACACACACACAATTCTGCTCCTGCTTCCAAAAAAATCAAAGTCTGAACTCTTTTGAGTAAGTGAGGCCCTCCCAGGTTTTGCAGAATCACAGCTGCCTGGCAATGATTTCATTGAACTATACTGAAACCAAACCCCATCTAAATAATTTGGGAGCATATCTTCACAAGAAGAAGAAGAGGAGGAGGAGATTGCATTTATACCTCACCCTTCACTCGGAGTCTCAGAGCGGCTTACAAACTCCTTTCCCTTGCCCTCCCCACAACAGACACCCTGTGAGGTAGGTGGGGCTGAGAGAGCTCTTTCCAGAACTGTCCTTGAGAGAACAGCTCTGACAGAACTTGTAACTGACCCAAGGTCACACCAGCAGCTACATGTGGAGGAGTGGGGTATCAAACCTGGTTCTCCCAGATTAGAGTCCACACACGTAACCACTACACTAAACTGGCACTCTCTCTCTCCCCCCCAAATGAGCAGTGTTCTTGTGGGTAAACCCCCACCCTCAGCCCCAGTCTCCCACCCTTGAGAAATTGAGGAGTAAGAGAGAAAAAATGACTGGAAAATGGTCTTCATAGTGATGCTCTAGGAGTTTCCCCATATTTCTAGGGTCTTCAGCAGAAAAGACAATACTGGCCTTGATAAATCAAGAGTCCACCCCACGACTAGGCAGCTTCGTGTATTCCTGTATTTATGTATTCGTGATGACCACAGAAATGAACAGCTTTCAACGGGGAATGAGATAGATTCATGGAGGATAAGTGGCTATTAGCCATGGTGATTGAGGGGAACCTCTGCGTTCAGAGGCACAAATCCTCTCAACCCCAGAGCCAGGAGGCAACATAAGGGAAAGCCTCGGTCTCTATGCCCTGTTGTTGGCTGTCTAGAGGAACTGGTTGGCCACTGTGGGAGGCTGGATTTTGGACTAGATGGATCAGTGGTTCTAATGAAGGCCACAGCCTCTATGCCCTGTTGTTGGCCCTCTCCAGAGGCACTGGTTGGCTGCTGTGGGAGACGGGATGCTGGACTAGATGGACTACTGGTCTGATCCTGCAGGGCTCTTCTGAGGTTCTCATCAGGGGAAGGCCTCAGTTTCTAGGTCCTGTTGTTGACCCTCCAGAGGAACTGGCTGGCCATTGTGTGAGGCAGGATGCTGGACTAGATGGACAACTGGTCTGATCCAGAAGGGATCTCTTGGGTTGTGATCAGTGGACCACCTCAGATTCTCTTGCCCTGTTGCTGGTCCTCCAGAGGAACTGGCTGACCCCTGTGTGAGGTGGAATGCTGTACTCAATAGACCACTGGTCTGATCCAGCAAGGTTCTTCTGATGTCCTTATGAAAGGAAGACCTTGGCCTCTTTGCCCTTTTGTTGCTCCTCCAGAGGAATTGGTTGACCAGTGTATGAGACAGGATGCTGGACGACATGGACCACTGGTCTGATCCAACAGAGTTCTTCTGATGTTCTGATCAGAGGAAGGCCTCAACCTCTACACCGTGTTGCTGGCCCTCCAGAGGAACTGGTTGGCTGCTGTGTGAGATGGGATGCTGGACTAGATGGACCATTGGTGTGATCCAGCAGGGCTCTTCTTATGCTCCTATTCAAGAGGTGGTAGAAAACAGAGCAACCTGCTTGAAGCTAAATCTTCTGACCTGGGAATCCTCTTCACTAGACACATAGCAATGTTGCCAATTCCAGGGCTATTTTTGGGCAGGAACGCACAGGAACGGAGTTCCGGCTGGCTTCAGAGTTGGCCACACCCACTACATCCAAAACCTCTGCATGTGTGTGGCTACAGAGGGAAGGCCTGGAGTGCGACCCCCCCTGGCAACTCTGAGGCGGGCAGGCCAGGGGGCCCCTGGAAGGATCAGGGAGGCATTTAAATGCCTCCCTGCACCTTCCCCAGCCTGTCCAAGGGCCAGCTTGCCTGGGGCCCCCGCAGCCGCGAGGCAGCCAGACAAGCCAAGGGAAGGCAGTTTAAATTGCCTTCCCTTCCCTTCAAGGGGGGGGGGGTTGCCCGGGCTCCCTGCAACCATGGGGCGCCCAGAGAAGCTAAGGGAATGCATGGGGTGTGGCCAAATATGCTAATGAGCTGCACTGTCATGGGTGTGGCCTAATATGCTAATGAGCTGCACTGCCATGGGTGTGGCCTATTATACTAGTGAGTTCCTGCTGGGCTTTTTCTACAAAAAAAGCCCTGGGCAATTCCATCTGCATTGAGGGAATGACAGTACATGTATTCACAATGGCATAATGCCCTTGTATAAATCAATGGTGTGACCTCATTTGGAATACTGTGTACAGTTCTGGTCACCACACCCCTCAAAAAGGATATTATAGCATTGGGAAAAGTGCAGAAAAGGGCAACTAGGATGATAAAAGGGTTGGAACACTTTCCCAAAACTACGAGAAAAGGTTAAAATGCCTGGGGCTCTTTAGCTTGTAGAAACGATGGCTGAGGGGTGACATGATCGAGGTTTATATGATTATGCATGGGATAGAGCAGGTTGAGTAAAATTGCTGTGCTGTCAGGTTAGAACAGATAAAAGGAAGTCCTTCTTCACCCAGACAGTTATTAACACATGGAATTCACTGCCAGAGGAGGTGGCGGTGGCTACAAGCATGGACGACTTCAAGAGGGAATTAGATAAGCATATGGAGCAGAGGTCCATCAGTGGCTATTAGCCACAAGGTATAGATAGGGACTCAGAAGCTGGGGCAAGGGATGCTCTGTATTCTTGGTGCCTGGGGGGGGGACAACAGTGGGAGGGCTTCTGGAGTTCTGGCCCCACTGCTGGACCTCCTGAGGGCACCTGGTATTTTTGGCCACTGTGTGACACAGAGGGTGGGACTGGATGGGGCATTGGCCTGATCCAACATTGGCTTCTCTTATGTCCTTATGTTTGGTCAGGATTGAAGCCCAGCTGTGGCAGCATCTTGGGATGAATCCTGAGGATAGATGATCAACCTTTGCTCTAGATGTAGCCAAATCCCGATACTCGGGGGGAATGGCGAGCAGTTCCTCCTGGGCTAGTCACACAAACCACAATTTAATGTGAGGAAGGTTTTATTTTGTTTGGCTTCTGTTTTGCTATTTCAATCCCACTTTATCGGCGGGTTTTTATGTTAGCGAGATTCAATCTTTTCCCTTCCGCTGTTGTCTTAGGCAGATATAGGGGTATCCCCTATAGGGACAGAACCTGCAATTGCCTCTATAGTGAACCTGATTCAGTTGCTCATATCCTTCTACGCTGTCCCCAATATTCTACTATGCGTAGCCGTCTGATTAGCCCCCATTTACCTACCACAAGGAATCCGACTGACAAAGTTCTTAAAATTTTATTGTCTGATAAGTTCTCGGCAATTACTTTGTCTGTTGCCGAATTCTTAGCCTATGTCTGGAAGCTTAGGGTAAGGGCGTACAAGGCTTAATCCCCCTGTGTTCTTTAGAATTGTTATATTTTTAACTGAGTATATTATTTCCGAGAAGCTTCTAAATGATCCTTTGTTGGGGCAGCTCGGTGTAATTTGCCATGACCTATTGATTTGTTTATTTATTTTTCTAACCGTTTCACTGCCCTTCTTGTTGCTGTGTTATGCCAATAAAGGTTTATGTATGTGTGTGTGTTTTGCTATTTTAAATGGCTGAACTGGATGGCCCAGGCTTGGAAGCTAGGCAGGGTCATCCCTGGTTAGTGTTTGGATGGGAGACCCCCAAGGAAGCCCAGGGTCATGACACAGAGGCAGGCAATGGCAAAGCCATCTCTGGACGTGTCTTGCCTTAAAACCCCCATGAGTGGTCGTCATACGTTGGCTGCAACTTGATGACACTTACAGCCACCCCCTCCCCCCAAAATGGATGGACTGGGTGGCCCAGGATAGACCAGTCTTCTCAGATCTTGGAAGGTAAGCAAGATTGGCCCTGGTTAATACTTGGAGGGGAGACCACCAAGGAATACGCAGAGGCAAGCAATGGCAAGCCACCTCTGTTGTTCTCTTTCCTTGGCCTGCATGGCCCAGGCTAGTCCAGTCTCATCACATCAAGCGAACTAAGCAGAGTTGGTCATAGTATTTGCATGGGAGACCATCAAGGAAGACCACGATTGTTAGATTGTGGCAAACAATGGCAAACCACCTTTAAGAACAGAGGAACAGAAGAGAAGCCCATGTTGGATCAGGCCAAAGGCCCATCCAGTACAACACTCTGTGTCACACAGTGGCCAGAAATACCAGGTGCCCTCAGGAGGTCCAGCAGTGGGGCCAGGACACTAGAAGACCTCCCACTGTCCCCCCCCAGCAACAAGAATACAGAGCATCACTGGACCGAGACCGAGAGTTCCTATCTATATCCTATGGCTAACAGCCACTGATGGACCTCTGCTCCATATGCTTATCTATAAGAACATAAGAGAAGCCAATGTTGGATCAGGTCAATGGCCCATCCAGTCCAACACTCTGTCACACAGTGGCCAAAAATACCAGGTGCCCTCAGGAGGTCCAGCAGTGGGGCCAGGACACTAGGAGTCCTTCCATTGTTGTCCCCCCCACCCAGCACCAAGAATACAGAGCATCCCTTGCCCCAGACAGAGAGCTCCTATCTATACCTTGTGGCTAAAAGCCACTGATGGACCTCTGCTCCATATTAAGAACACCAGAGAAGCCAATGTTGGATCAGGCCAATGGCCCATCCGGTCCAACACTCTGTCACATAGTGGCCAAAAATACCAGATGCCATCAGGAGGTCCAGCAGTGGGGCCAGGACACTAGGAGCCCTCCCACTGTTGCCCCCCCCCAGCACAAGAATACAGAGCACCCCTTGCCCCAGAGTCCCTATCTATACCCTGTGGCTAATAGCCACTGATGGACCTCTGCTCCATATGCTTATCCAGTTCCCTCTTGAAGCCATCCATGCTTGTAGCTGCCATCACCTCCTGTGGCAGTGAATTCCATACATTAATCACTCTTTGGGTGAAGACGTACTTCCTTTTCTCTCTTCTAACCTGACTGCTCAGGAATTTCATGCGTGCCCACGAGTTCTTGTCTTGTGAGAAAGGGAGAAAAGTACTTCTTTCTCGACCGGCTGTATCCCTTGCATAACCTTGTAAACCTCGATCATGTCACCCCTCAGCTGTCATTTCTCCAAATGTTGTTTGAACGTCTCTTGCCTTGCACACCCTCTGAGGTCACGATGAGGCTGCTGTGACCTGACAGTACTTTTTCCACCACCAAATGGCTGTTTGCACTACAGAAGTCGACCTCCCCTCCCTTCATTGTAAATGCGCCGCTTTTTAACTTTGGTACATTCACGTGACGTATGGCTGACCTACAGCTCGATACCCTCAGGGGGAAAAAACCCTCTGCACTGATCTCCATGAGATTAAACAAAGAATAATTAAAATTAATAAACTGGGGGGAATTGCATAGAACCTACTGAGGAAGGGAAATCATTGAAGCCGGCTGACTCTCCCCCTCGATGGTTTTCTTCTCCGGGAATGCCAATTAAACATAATAAGCAAAGAAGTGCAGGGATTGCAGAATCTCTCTTATTGCCCTGAGAGCCGTTAAGCTCTGGCTTTTTGCAGTTGATTCAGGAAGTTTTTGAGGTGAACTTGTGAATGGGAAACTTTCATTGAAGGATCTCTCCAGCGGGTGACATGGAGTGCAATCCTTGACAGAGTTAGTCCACTCCAAGCCCAGTGATTTCAATGGGCCTAAGATGGAGAAACTTTGAATAGGAGAACGCTGATACAGACCTGTCTGTGACAAATTTTACAAATAGCATGCTGATTCTTTCTTTGAAGAGGGCAACTAGGTGAACCTTCAAAGGAGTCAGCCATCTCTATGTCCGTCCTAAGACAAACAAGCCCAATCTCGTCAGATCTCCAAAGCTAAGCAGGGCCGACTCTGGCAAGTACTTGGATGGGAGATTTCCAAGGAATACCAGGCCCAGGACACAGAGGCAGGCAACAGCAAGCCAACCCTTTGAAACATCGAAGCCCCACTAGGGGTCGCCAAAAGTCAACCATGCAGGGGTCATTTCGTAGAAAAAGAGGTGCAGGAGCTCATTAGCATAACTCATTAGCATAACTTGTTTGCATATGCCACACCTCCTGACATCACCGGAAGTGTGTCAGAAGGCAACACCCACCGCTCAGGCTCCACTGGACTGTTTTGGATTGCTAGCTATGGGGGGGGGGGGAAACGTGCAGATCTGTCCTCGCAGAGGAGGGGGAGCTTGTACCTAAATAAAACTTGGTCTTAAAGGTGCCACTGGACTGTTTTGGACCGGGGGCCCGGGGGGCCCCCTGCAGCTTACCTGGCTGCTTCTTGCTCTGACTGAGGGCTGCTGGGAGCAGGGGGCGGGGCTTGTTGCATGGGCCCGCCCCCTGCGCTCTTTACTGCCGGAGCTCCATTCCTGTGTGCTCCTGCAGGAAATGACCCCTGCAACCATGACTTCCAGACATATATAGACGCACAATAAATACCAAAAAAACCCCAACCCCCCCCCCCATCATGGATTTCCCATTTTTGGTCAACACTGGTGCCAAATCAGGAGTTTAACATTTTAGTCTAGGTCACCAATTTTTACCGAAATAGCTTTCTTTGATTTTTCTTGGTACAACAGAAGGCTTCTCATAAGCTTTTGAGAGAGAGTCAAAGCTCTCTGACAAAAATATCTGACGGAGGAAGCTTTGACTCCTGAAAACTTACACCCAGAAATTCTTGTTGGTCTCTTAGGTGCGGCTGGACTCCAATGTAGCCATTCGACCGCAGCCCAATTCGACTGCCCTCTGAAACAGGCATCAGATTTTGTTGCAGTTGCAATACCTCACTCTGCCTGTGGTGGTGCTCAAAAGCCAAAGGAAACCTGCTCGAACCAGTTGCAGCTCCCTCTTCTGGCAAGACGGTGGAAGCTATAAATCTAGCACTGCAGTCTCTAGTTAATTCCTAATAGCTTGTGGTACAGCAGCTGTTTGTCTCCCCATCTAGGTTCATTGGTGAGAACATGTGTCTGAATCGCCATGGCTGGGTTCTTGTTTCTCAGAGTAGGGGGGGGGGTCAACAAATTTACCCATACTGCGGCTGTGCTGGTTCTTTGCCATAGACTGCAATGCAGTCTGATTTGCATACACTGTATATCTGAATACTGATCAGATGTTGTTGGGGGGAGGGGAGAGATCACTTTTAAGATAATAGGCTCCGTGCACAAAGGGTTTCTGATAACAGATACCCCTTTCCCTCCCATAATTAATTCACTGTGAAAGAATCTGTCTTCCTTACCTCTCTGTATTTTCTTCTTTAAAATTTTTTAACGATGTGGAAGAGGGGAAAAATAAATAGATCTTGCAGGACTCTAATTATTTGCGGGTCATGAAATATTCAGAGGCATAAATATCACACAGCTATGGGTTAGGAGCCCTCTCCCCCCCTTGGGGTTAGCACAAGGTGAAATGCCTATTGATGGATTTTAATTGGAAGCCCGGGCTATCGATTTCAATGGAACGCCACTTTGAAAAGGAGGAGCCTGGTCCGGACACTGCACCAGGGTGTACGCTTGCAGCTCTGGGTGCAAAGATCTTCCTTGCCAAGACAGTGATGGGGGACCTCCAGGGTCATCTAGTCCAACCCCCTGCACAAAACAGGAAATTCACAAATACCTCCCCTTCTACACCCACAGTGACCCCTGTTCCACACCCAGAAGATGACAGATGGGGTGGAGGGAGCTGCAGGTCACCCCACTGCCCTTCTGACATGGACAGAGAACCAATGAAGTCATCCTGTTACTGATTGGCCTACCTGTAACTATGGGATATTGCCTGGGCCCCGATTGGTGTGAAGGCCTAGCAACAGTCTAGGATTCAGACAATAAATTATCTATCCTGAAGCCTGATGGTGCCCGCATGTTATGCTGACGTGTTGCCATTGCCTTGCTCACTTTGGCCATCTTGAAGCTTTTGGGACTGCCATGATCTGTGTAGGCCTCTGGAGTTCTGTGCAGGACTGGGCCTAGTGAGGCCTAAGAGTGGGAAGCAGACAGCCTACAATCCCCACAAGGCTTTGTGCCAGCTGTAACCAATGGGGGTCGAGGAATTCTCTGAGGAGATTGTTTTATAGACTTGGTGGTCGGTTAAATTGTGTTCTTTTCCTCTCTGCTGTCTTGGCCTCTCACAGAGCTAAGCTGAGGAGACTGGTCTGGGAGAAAGATCCCTCACTGGGGACAGTGAGTACAGGCAGAAGCCTGGCATAAGAGAACTCTAGGGCTTGAGTAGTAACAGTTAAGGAGTAATCAGTAGCTGTGTTAGCTTTGTGTTTCTTTTGGCCTTTAAAGCACCTTGTCTTGCCTTGTGTTTCCCCTGCCCAGTTGTTGTTGTTCAGTCGCACAGTCGAGTCCGACTCTTCGCGACCCCATGGACCAGCTCCCGCCAGGCTCTCCTGTCTTCCGCCGTCCTCTGAGGTTTGCTCAATTTGATGTTTGTTGCATCGATGACACTGTCTAACCATCTCATCCTTTGCCGTCCCCGTCTTTTTTGACCTTCAATCTTTCCCAGCATCAGGGTCTTCTCCAGTGAGGGCTCCCTTCTCATTGGGTGGCCAAAGTATTTGAGCTTCAGTTTCATTATCTGGCCTTCCAGGGAACAGTCAGGGTTCATTTCTTTTAGGATTGACTGATTTGATCTTCTTGCAGTCCAAGGGACTCTCAAGAGTCTTCTCCAGCACCATAGTTCAAAAGAATCTATTCTTCGGTGCTCGGCCTTCCTTATAGTCCAACTCTCAGCATAGGAAAAGGAGTACGACAAGGATGTATATTGTCACCTTGCTTATTTAATATATATGCAGAGTACATCATGTGAAATGCTGGCCTGGATGAATCACAAGCGGGAATTAAAGTTGCTGGGGAAAAGATCAACAACCTCAGTTATGCAGACGATACCACTCTCATGGCAGAAAGTGAAGAGGACCTTAAGAGCTTCTCATTCAGGGTGAAAGAGGAGAGCGCAAAAGTGGGCTTGAAGCTCAACATCAAAAAAATGAAGATCATGGCATCCGGCCCCATCACTCCTTGGCAAATAGAAGGGGAAGTCGTGGAAGTAGTGACAGACTTCACGTTCCTGGGATCCCAGATCACCGCAGATTGTGACAGCAGCCATGAAATCAAAAGACGCCTGCTCCTTGGGAGGAAAGTGATGGCGAACCTAGACAGCATGATAAAAAGTAGAGACATCACCCTGCCAACAAAAGTACGCATGGTCAAAGCAATGCCCAGTACTGTAATAATAACCCCTTTTTGTTTAACTGTTTCTCTGCCTGGTCATCATGCTTACATTTCTCGGCTACAAAGGGGCAATTTGAAGGGGCTTGGAAAGGCACCCTGGGCCTTCCCTGGGGACCTAAGTCCATGGTGGTGGCGGCAGAAGGTGGCAATAGGGTTCCCAAGTACCTATGTACAATCCGGCGGGGGAACATGCATCCCCGCTGGAAGATTCTTGCTTGGAACACAGGCGCTGCACTATTCCGTCGCCTAGACGTGATGTAGGAACATAGCTGGGTGACGCTCTGGTAATGGGACTGGAAACGCGATGGTACTCATCGAGTTTCCAGCCCCACTGCTAGAGCGTCACCCGGCTACGTCTGGGTGATGGAATAGTGCAGCGCCTGTGTTTTCCCCACGGGAATGGCCCCGCAAAGAACTATACATCCCCCACTGAATTAAGGTAAGTACTTGGGAGCCCTGGGTGGCAATCCGCTGGGGTCGTGACAGGGACGTTTGGGACTTTGGCTTTTGGGACTCTGGAGGAGAGTTGCTTTGGACCCAGAACTCTGAATGAGTAACGTCTTGTCTTGTGGAAGCCAACATTTTAAAGTGTTTCGTTTGTCTCTTAATCTTTAGTTTTATTGTTTCCTTCCTCACAGTATTTTAAGTAATCTTTGCACCTTCATGACTCCTTGCACCTTAATCGAATTATATTTTAAATACCAAACTCGGGTTCTTTGTCTTTGCTGCTGCAAAAAGAAATCTAGTGCCTGAATTGGTGACCCACTACCATAATAGTGGTTTTCCTGCTCCTAGGCTCTCCCACAATACTGTTTCACGTGACTGTTGCCCCACACTCTCTCTTTTCCATTAGTCACATGCACGATCCAACCTGATCAGCTAATGATTAAGATGATCAAGATCAGATGACTTGACACAGCCAATTGGATTTAGCTATACAGCAATTTCACAGAGGGCAAATGAGGACATTTATACAGAGGAGAGGTCATTTAAATGAGCGTGCAAAAGTTCTATGAGGGAAGCTAAAAACTCCCCCAAAGGAGAGCGTTTTAGTACAACAGAAAATATGGTTACTACTAGTAGTAGCACTAGTAGCACTACTAGTAGTACTAATAATACTGCTACTAGTAATAGCAGTAGTAGTTATTGTAATAATGCTACTACTACAACAAGTAGTAGTAGTAATTGTAACAGCAACAGTAATAAATATTTAGTAGTGGTACTAAATAGTAGATAAGCATTTATATATTATTTATAAAAAGGTAAAGGTTCCCTTGCTCAAAAGCCAGTCAAATCCGACTCTAGGGTTGCGGTGCTCATCTCCGTTTCGAAGCTGAAGAGCCAGCGCTGTCCAAAGACGTTTCCGTGGTCATGTGGCTGGCATGACTAAACACCAAGGCGCATGGAACGCTGTTACCTTCCCACTGAAGTGGTACCTATTTATCTACTTGAAATTTCTTGCTTTCGAACTGCTAGGTTGGCAGGAGCTGGAACCAGAGATGGAAGCTCACTCCATCATGTGGCACACTTGGGTCTCGAACTGCTGAACTACTGACCTTCCACAGCCTGCAGTTCAGCATCTTAACCACTTGAGCCACCACAGCTCCGCATATTATTTATATGCATATATAAATACGGCATCTACAGTATAGTAAATGAACATTTATACGGTATTTTCTAATCCTTCACACAGAGTATCTTGCTGTATTCTTTACAAGGGTCCTGTAGGGTAGGCCAGTACCATCGAGCAGCAGAAGGAGGGGTGAAGTTCCGATTCCTTAGCAAATGTGGAAGCCAATCAATTGGATGGTATAGCAAGAACAGAATATAGCAATGCAGATTAACACTGAAAATAGACCGGAGAGGGGATGTTACCGTCTCATAGGACAGCAAATCTTCTGCTGACTTGGCAAATCAAGCTCCATTCAGAAGGCTCTTTTTAAAAAGGAATAGATCATTGTGTTGACATGGAAGGAACAGGGCCTCTGTGCTGTTCTGGCTGAGGGGAGTTTTTGCTGCCAAGCAGAGCTCTTTGCGCTGTCACTAGAGAAGTTGGTTTGGGAGGTGTTCATCTCAGCATCTCGGGGAGTCAAGGCCCAGGGTAGAGTCGAGCATTGAATGATCACCCTGTGTTACCAAAGGGAGTTGTGTCAGGAAGATGCATGAAGGTCTATGACACCAAGTTAGCACAAGTCCTCCAGCGATGTCTTGGAAGCCCCCCCCCCCATGGAGGGGGGAACACTCTAAGCACCCGTTGATCCAGTACCAGACACTACGTTATTTACTGCCTAATCAGCGATTAAAATTGGACTCAAGATAAATGCTGTACTAATGTAATCTCCTGCCTCCTGGCCCAAAGGATTCCAAATCTGTCTCTGTAAGGAAGGATGTTTCACGCAGACCTGCCGGGCGTCTGGTGGGGCTCGTCCCAGCAGCCAACGTGATTAGTTCCTTTCGCTTCTCCTTGGATATCTGCCGGGTGTCTCATTACCTGTAGCCGGATGACATCATTTCTTCGTGTGATCCTTTTGCGCCACGCAGTCATGAAGAATGCCCACGTAATTGGCCGCTCTGGAAAGCTGCCTGGGCTCAGAGGTTGATTGTGTGTGCCTGTCGGTCTTCTTAAGAAACAGAGAATTCAGCACTGCGGACAGTTCCCCGAGAAGAATGCCTTCTGCATTAGACAGATTTCGTGCCTCCCCCCTAGTGAAGTCTGTCCTCCTTGAATTGCCCACTTATAGCTCTCCATACTTCCATGGGCAGCTCATTTATAGGCTGCACTTTCCAAATCCATATGTCCATCAGGTGTATCTGACCTTACCTGCAATGTGTCAGAGGAACCTGTGGTAATGCTTGACCGGCCATCTCACCAAGGAACCCTGAATACCTACAGGTGTCTTTGTTCATTTTGTATGTTGATTTGTGATAAAATAAAAAACTATTATTTAAAAAGAAGCAGAAGAAAAAGAAGAAGAACTGAATGACTTCACTGAGAAAAGGAAAGAGAAGCTTGTAGTTGAAGTGTACAAGGCAGACTTATTTAAGGTTACAAAAACCAAAGAAGATCCAATCCAAAAGATTGCAATCAAAACTCACTTTGACAGCTCGAAGGAAAAGCACTCGTATGGGCAATATTCAAAAGACAGAAAGCAATGTTGATAATGAAGACATCTTGATGTGGCTCCAAAATTTACACTTGAAGAGGGGAAAAAATGGGAGGACTCATTCTAGCAGCTCAAGAGCAGGCACTTGAAATGAAGAGTATGAAAGCCAAGATCCAGAAGACCAGCGATGGCAACAAAAGTCCACTTTGCAAGGCAAAGGAGGAAACAGCCGACCACATGGTCAGTGCCTGCAGTAGAATTGCTCAGAGTGACTATAAAGAATGTCACGATAGAGTTGCAGCTGTGTTGCGGTGGAATCTTTGCAGGAAGTATGGCTCGCCATCAGCCAGAAATTCATGGGAGCACAAATCAGACAAGATCATGGAGAATGATGGAACCATAATTACAGATAAACACCTGGAGCATAACACCCCTAACATCAGAACTGTAGAAAAATGAGACATCGGATTTGGATCACTGACATTGCAATCCTAGGAGACAGCAGAATAGGAAAGAAAGAACAGGAGAAGATCACCAAACACCAAAACCTACAAACAGAGTTAACGCGCCTCTGGGAGACGAAGGTGACCCCCGTGCCAGTTGTAGTTGGAACCCTCGGAGCAGTGCCTACAAGTCTCAAGGGACACCTGGATATTCTGGGCACTGAGCAAAGAACACCAGCACAGCTCCAGGAGACAGGATTGCTTGGAACAGACAAGACTCCTGAGAAGATACCTCTGCAGTTTCCAGGAACTTGCCTAGATCTTGAATTGCAGAACGCCATCTACCAGTCATATATCTGACTGTGACAATATAATAATAATAATGATGATGATGATGATGCCAGCAATTCCAAGAGTTAGTAGCTGTGTCAGTAGGCTCTAGCTTTTATTCAGAAAGAGTTTGGCATCTGATTAGTCTTGGAAGACCTGAACAAATCTCCCCTAGGATCATCCACGCTTTCTGCAGCCTCATTAGCTTTGCCATTTTGGTTCAATATCGGCCATCTGTAATCCGGTCAGCTGCAAAGGCCCGGTTTGGAATGAAGTGGAATGCATTCCAAAGCAGGGCATGTCCAGTCGATTTCTGACTGTAATCTCAGGCTGAGTGACAGAGTTATCGTACCTGTTCCAGGATGCAGAGACACTGAGTCGTGTTCTGGAGGAGAAATGATGTGGTGCTAATTGGAGGCTTAAACTGGATGTTTTCGGCTCACGTTCCAGAAACTGCAAGTTGGGAGATTTCTTGCAAATACATTGCATGAATCTATTTTTGATATGGGGACTCAAAATTTAACTCGGATGGCGAATGCACAGAAGGAAGAGTCCCTGGTGGCAGCGGTTTTCTAGTGGCATTTCTGGAGCCTCCGGAAAGCTAATCAGGAATCTCTCCATAAGGTCAGAAACGACAATCGAAACTCACAGCAAGACAGCCAGAGTCCTGCCACTGACCTCTCCTTGGAAGAGACCGTGGGGTATCTTCCAGGTCACTGAGGCCATGTATGGGGAGTATGAAGCTCAAAAGCCCTTGCTAATGCCTAGTGCCCCACACATTCAGTGAATGCGCACCCTAGAGCCTGCCTCTGAACCTCCCAGGGGCTTTTCAGCAGATGCATCGGAGTCAAGATGGGCAAGGATTTCTGAAGGTTGGAAAACCACCAAGTATGGAAAACACAGAAGTATGTGCCAGTTGGTGAGCCAGTTTGGTGTAGTGGTTAAGTGCATGGACTGTAATCTGGGAGAACCAGGTTTGATTCCCCACTCCTCCACTCGCAGCTGCTGGATGACCTTGGGCAAGCCATAGCTCTCTCAGAGCTGTTCTCTCAAGAGAGCTCTCTCGGCCCCGCCTACCTCACAGGGTGTCTGTTGTGGGGAGGGAAAGAGAACGGAGATCGTAAGCTGCTCTGAGACTCCAAGTGAAGGGCAGGGGGTATAAATCCAATCTCTTCTTCTTCTATTTAGGTCTTGCTTTTTACTCAAAGGAAACGATCACAGAGCAAGCAAAAGAAAAACTGAAAGGGTCTGCCTGTCTCCGTCTCTCCCCTCCAGCTGAGCTGCAGGATGAAGTTCTGCTATCAGAGGGAGGGGTCGCAGATGAGCACCACCTATTTGTATCCAGTAGCCTGGGTGGTGTAGTGGTTGAGGGTCAGGCCCTAGCCTGGGAGACCCAGGTTCGAATCCCCACTCTGCCGTGCAAGCTAGTCAGGTGACCTTGGGCTGGTCACACACTCTCAGCCTGGCTGAACTCGCAAGGTTGTTGTGAGGACTGAATGGAGGGGAGGAGAGGACTCCAGGTTCCCACTGGGGAGAAAGGAGAGGCAGAAGTGAAACCGATAAGGAACTCTGTGTGAAAGAGGGTTCCCCAGTTGGGCTCCGGGCTGCCTCTGGGCCTTGCTTCCCGTGACCAGACTACGATGCAGAGGGAAAAGAATCCAAGCCTCCTTCTAGAGTTTCCCACTCTGTGGTGGAAAATTCATGGGGATTTGGGGGGGGGGGCAGCCTAGAGAAGGCAGGATTTGGAAAAGAGAGGGACTCCAGCAGAGTATAATACCCTTGAGTCCACCCTCCAAAGCAGCCGTTTTCTCCAGGGGAGACCGATCCGTGACATTCGGAGCTCAGCTGTATTCCGGATGTCCAGGCTGCACCTGGAGGTTGGCAACCCTTCCTCTTTCCTCTTTCCCTGCATTCATCCCATGGTGGTCTGCACATGTGAACACGATATCACAGGGCGCCCTGTTGGGGACCCTGGACTGAGGCATCTCCCTTCCGTCCCCCACCAACTACTTCTCTGGATACCCTTACAGCCTCCTGCCTTTTGCTTTTTTTCAATAAAATGAAATAAAACATGGGGGAAATGCAAGTCTAAGGGCATGGCACACCAAGTCGGGGCATCGGGTGATGCGTCCTGAAGTACCTGAGCAATGGTGGACACCTTTGATATGCAAAGCAACTTTCTCCCCCCCCCTTTCCCTGTGATTTCCAGTCGCAGGGCCCTGTGTTCTCCCCTGAACCTCTTGATTTCTTCTTGCAAGGCCCGTTTCTCCTCCTTGAGATTCTTCTGTGAGAGCTGGTTGTGCAGGGATGGAGGCCAAGGGGTCATGTGATGGCAGAAAGGGGAGGAGTCTCACTGCTTCTCCTACTCTTGGGGGTCAGCATTAGTAGGGTCTTATCTGCAGGGGTCATTTCCTATGGGAGCGCACAGGAGCGAAGCTCTGGCAGTAAGGAGCCCAGGGGGCGGGCACATGCAACAAGCCATGCCCCCTGCTCCCAGCAGGCCTCAGTTGGGCCACGAGGCGCAAGAAGCAGCCAGGTAAGTTGCAGAGCCCCCCCATCCCGCCTTCAGGTACAAGCTCTCCCTCCTACGCGTTCCCCCCATAGCTAGCAATCCAAAACAGTCCAGTGGCACCTTTAAGACTAAGTTTTAATCAGGTACAAGTTCTGTGAGGACAGATCTGCACGTCCCCCCCCCCAATAGCTAGCAATCCAAAACAGTCCAGTGGAGCCTGAGCGGTGGGTGTTGCCTTCTGACACACTTCCGGTGATGTCAGGGGGTGTGGCCTATGCAAATAAGTTATGCTAATGAGCGCCTGCATCTCTTTTTTTTACAAAATGACCCCTGCTCATCTGTCTTTTAGTGTGCTGGGTTTTGTTGTTGTTGTTGTGTTAGATGTGGCCGCTATTCTTATTTCTGTGATGCACATTGGTACAAGAAGAAGAGATTGGATTTATACCCCGCCCTTCACTACCCAAAGGTGTCTCAGAGCAGTTTACAAACTCCTTTCCCTTCCCCTCCCTACAACAGACACCATGTGAGGTAGGTGGGGCTGAGAGAACTCTTGACAGAAACTGCTCTTTTCCCAAGGACAGCTCTGACAGAACTATGGCTTGCCCAAGGTCATCCAGCCAGGTGCAAGTGGAGGAGTGGGGAATCAAACCCTGTTCTCCCAGATTAGAGTCCGCGCACTTAACCGTGCACTAACTACACCAAACTTAACCACTACACCAAACAAATCCCACCTTCAAGGCTAGGCTAGTGGGGTCTAAACTCGCTGAGATTGAGGGGGGGGGGAAGATGTTGGGGTCGTAGTGGAGAGGTCAATGAAAGTGTCCACCCAGTGTGCTGCAGCGGTGAAAAAGGTCACCTCTGTGTTAGGGATGATTACGAAAGGGATTGAGAATAGACTAGCCGGTATTGTATGGCCCATGTGTACATCTACGGTGCAGCCTCATTTTTTTTTTTTAGATCTGCCCTCAAAGGGTAGAATTTTATTTGTTTTTTCATAACAGACAAACCAAACATACACACATATAACACAAACGGGGGTATCAAATGCTTATGTTTCCAATAATTGCCTCTTAGATATTCTCTATCTAATACAATATCATGTATCATTATTTTCTATGAGCTCACATTTTTGTATCTTAAAACCATCATCTGTACCTGCTATCTCAATGTTCTAACCTATACTTTGCTCTAGGGATTACATTTTTAGGTTACAATCATTTGCGCTGTTATACCAATTATAGAAGCTCCTTCATGTGTTCTGGAATGTATAGTTTGTGGATCCTCTTATCATCTTTCCATCAGTTTTTGTACATATTCCTGCTTTTTTGGTACATCTTGAGCCTTCCAGTATTTGGCATATAGCATTCTTGCCGCTGTAGGAACTGGTTGGCCATTGTGTGAGACAAGATGCTGGCTAGATGCCCTCACTGGTCTGATCCAGCAGGGCTCTTCTGAGGTCCTTATCAGGGGAAGGCCTCAGCCTCTGTGCCCTTTTGTTGGACCTCCAGGGGAACTTGTTGGCCACTGTGTGAGACAGGATGCTGGACCCTCACTGGTCTGGTCCAACAGGGTTCTTCTGAGGCTCTTATCAGGGGAAGGCCTCGGCCTCTGTGCCCTGTTGTTGGCCCTCCAAAGGAACTGGTTGGTCATTGTGTTAGACAGGATGCTGGCTAGATGGACCCTCACTGGTCTGGTCCAACAGGGTTCTTCTGAGGCTCTTATCAGGGGAAGGCCTCGGCCTCTGTGCCCTGTTGTTGGCCCTCCAAAGGAACTGGTTGGTCATTGTGTTAGACAGGATGCTGGCTAGATGGACCCTCACTGGTCTGATCCAGCAGGGCTCTTCTGAGGTTCTTATCAGCAGAAGGCCTTGGCCTCTCTGCCCTGTTGTTGGCCATCGAGAGGAACTGGTTGGCCCCTGTGTGAGACAGAATGCTGGACTAGATGGACTATAGGTCTGATCCAGCAGGGCTCTTCTGATGTTCTTATGCTCTCTCTCTCTGTGTGTTTTATAATGTGTATGGAATTGATATAACTTTTAAATAAACAAAGCACAGAGAAAAAACGGCAATCTATCAGTCTCTATTACGTTCAGTGCAGAATTTAATGTGGATTCTTAGGCCAAGGACACAATAATACCACACGTGTAGAATGATCTAGGGTTCAGGGAGATCCCTGGTCATGCACCTTCTTTCAGCCTTTTACTTTCCAAAAGCACCTCGGGAGGTTCCACAGAACCCCGTATCCTATCGCTCTAATCCATCCTTCCAAAGGTCCTTCTCTTTTCCCAGACCACCGAGGACATCTTTCCAAGGACCCTGCTCTTCTTGGAAGATCTTCTCAACTTTTTCCAGGAGATTCCCAAATTTCTCCCAAAGGTCTACGTTTCGCTCCCAGAAGTCCAAGTTTCTTGCTTCCATGTTCTTGTAAATTTCATTGATCTCTTCCCACAAAATGGGGAGTTTTTCTTCGTGATTCTGGTTTAGATCCTCTTTTATGAGGATTTTCTTGACTTTCTCCAGGTGATCCATGAATTTCTTCCAATGGTTTATGTTTTGTACCCAGAAGTCCATGTTTCTTGCTTCCCCGGTCTTGTAAATTTCCCAGATATCTTCCCACAAAGAGGAGACTTTTTCTGTTTGAATCGGGATTAGAGATTCCTCTGGAATGATCTTCTTAATTTTGTCCAGGACATCTGCAACGTTCTTCCAACCGTATATGTTTTTCTCCCAGAAGTCCATGTTTCCTGCTTCCATCTTCTTGTAAATTTTCCAGATCTTACCCCAAGAAGCGGAGACTTCTTCTTTGTGATTCTGGTTTAGATCTTCCAATTGGACGATCATCTTGAATTTATCCAAGAGATCCCTGATTTTCTTCCAAAGGTCTGTGTTTCGTGACCAGACGTCCGTGTTTCTTGCTTCCATGTTCTTGTAAATTTCTGAGATCTCTTCCCACAAAGTGGAGAGTTTATCTTTGTGATTTACTCGTTTCGTTCCTTCGGGGCTTTGATGGCATTTTCCAAATCCTTTCCCTGTTTTCTGTGGGGGGGCTTGGGGCTTGCCATCCACCAGATCCTTCTTGGTCTCAGGCAGGCCCAGGAACAGGAAACGGAGAACTGCCTTCACGTGGGGGGCTGCTCACAGGAAGTCCCCAGAGAGTCTTCGAAAACAAGTGAAGGTTGATGAGAATACACAAACGTTAAAAGGATGTTGACCAACACAGCAAAGAACACAGAATTTATTCCGTCAAAATCCTCAACTGGGAAAGAGACTTCATGCCAAGGGCGTAGCCTGAAAATTTTGGGTGGTGGGGCATTGGGAAATCCTGTGGGGCAGGAGAGATAGGGAGGGGGAGAGAGAGAGATGGGGGGGAGAGAGATAGGGAGAGATATATGGATAGAGATAGGGAGATGAGAGAGAGAGAGAGAGAGAGAGAGAGAGAGAGAGAGAGAGAGGGAGAGGGAGAGTGAGAGTGAGAGA
>NW_015164224.1:212433-277423 GCF_001447785.1 Gekko japonicus
CTCCCTCTCTCCCTCTCTCCCTCTCTCCCTCTGTATTCCCATCTGTATTGTTCAGCCCGGTAAAAATTATCTTCCGGAGTCCTATCTTCTGCAACTCCCACAGAGATGCCAGCCTCCGGGTGGGTCCTGGAGACCCCCCAGAATTGCAGCTTCTCTCCAGACTACAGAGATCAGGTCCCCTTGAGGAAATGGATGCTTTGGAATGGGGGCTCTCTGGCACTGTAACCCTCTGAGATCCCTGTCCTCCCCAAGCTCCACCCCCAAATCTTTAGGTGTTTCCTGGAGCTGGTCTGAGTTCCTGGATATTTGGGTGGGGTGGAGTCTGGAGGGTGGGGAGCGACTTCAGCAGGGTATAATACCATAAAGCCCCCTTATAAAGCAGCCATTTTCTCCAGGAGAACTGTTCTCTGTCTCCCAGAGGTCACTTGTAATCCCAGGAGTTCTCCAGCTACCTAGTAGAGGAGAATTCACACTTGCCAACATCCCACACACCAGCAGTCTGAAACAGGAGTTTCTGGAATGAGTTTTGCTACATCCACGGCTTTTTGGTAGCTCAACCACCTTGTGGCCTCCAACCTGGACATCTGGGAGGGAAGATGGAGATGATGGGAAGATTCCAAAACAGAGACCAGCTCCATCTAATCAACTGCCTTTTCTTTGCTAGCAGGAGGACTGAGTTCAGAAATGACTACAGCTCTGAGCTCAAGTAACTTCCTTTGGTTCTTTGCCAGTTGGTTAAGGGGCTTCCCCCCCCCCATGAAGGGTGGTCTGGGAGATCTTCTTGGTCTCACCCATTTGTCCCCCCCCCAAAAAAATTGTAGACTTTTGTGTCTCTTCACCTCCTTCCTGGTTCTTTCGCTAAATGCTTCCGGGTTGTTCTGTGGTCCCTCCCCCTGACCTGGGGGGCCCAGCCTTGCCTGATCTCTGAAGCTCAGCAGGACCAGCCCTGTTCTTTAATTGGATGGGAGAGACCACCAAGGAAGTTTGGGGTTGCTATGCAGAGGAAGGCAATGGCAAAACCAACGCCTCTCTGTCACGCCCCCTGAAGATCCTCTGGGGTCACCCTGAGTCAGCTATGACTTGACAATGCCTTCCACCACCACCTCTCATCCCTTGGGTAGTTTATAAGAAATACACTCCATCTGTGAATAGGGCTCTGTGGGCAACCCTCAGAAATGCGACACCGACTCACATCTCGCTCCTGAAAGCTGCCTGCATCAAATGTCCACCCAAAGCATTCGGGCAGCCTCTTGTGTCAGCTTAGCGATTGTTAGGTCATCCTGTCTTGATCTGAGGTCACTGAATCAAAGAGCTGGAGGGGGCCATCAAGGCCATCTAGTCCCACCCCCTGCTCAGTTTAGGATCAGGCTGAGACATCCCTGACAAGTGTTCATCCGATCACTGCTTGAAGACTGCCCATGAGGGGGAGCTCACCACCTCCTGAGGCAGCTGATTCCACTGCTCAGCTACTCTTAATGTGAAAAAAAATCTAAGATTCAGCTGGTATCCTTCCAACCATAATTTAAACCCATTATTGCGAGTCCTCTCCTTTGCTGCCAACAGGAGCAGCTCCCTGCCCTGTTCATGGCACAAATGGATAAGATTACAAAAAAATTGAACAACAAAGAAGATGATGAGTTTTTTGGAGAATGGAGTGACTTTAAAATTTATCTGGAAAAGAACTGGGATGTGAAACAAAATTTAATATGTTTAGATCAATACTAAGTAAAATGAGGTTATCTTGAGATTGTAAGCTATGATACGAAAAATGATTTAATTAATGATGTTTTTAAAATGGAAAGTGGGGAGAAGCATTGCGGGAAGCCACAGAAGGGGGGGATGGAAATGGGAAATGGGATAAATAATGGAAAAAGTGAAAATGTTTTTAATGTCAAATGATGAATTTCCTATGAAAATAAAAAATTTTGTTTACCAAAAAAAAGGAGCAGCTCCCTGCCCTCCTCTAAGCATCGGCCTTTCAAAGATTTAAAGATTTAAAGAGAGCAGTCATGTCCTCCCCACCTCCTCTTCTCCGGCCTGAACATTCCCATGTCCCCCAGCCTTGTAGGGTTTGGTCTCCAGGCCACTGATCATCTTTATCACATTCTTCCGCACCTGCTCTGTTCTGTCCACATCCCTATAGAAGTGAGGCCTCCAAAACATCCTACCTCTAGGAGAGGCCTGACCACTGCAATATACAGTGGGACTATGACATCTGGTGACCTGGATGTTATACCTCTGTTGGTACACCCCAAGACCGCATTAGCCTTTTTGGCCGCTGCATCACACTGACTGCTCATCGTTCGCTTACAGTCCCACCCATACACCAAGATGTAACTCACACACACTACTACCGAGAAGGGTTTCCCCCACCCAGTATGTGTGCTTCTCGTTTTTGTTACTCAGATGTAGAACTCGGCACTTGTCCTCGTTGAACTGCATCCTTTTCACATCTGCCCATTTTTTCCTATGTCTTCAGATCTCGTTGAATTCCATCTCTGTCTTTCAGGGCAGGCGCTACGAATGCTCCCTCTAAACTGTGGAGTCTTGTGAGCAAAAATTCTACTTTGTGAGCGACAGGCATTAAAGTTGTGAGTGAGCCATTTGGCTGCTGCATTAATTAGTTTGCTCTGGAGCCCTCCTTCCTGAGCTGAGACATAAATGTGTGAGCCGGAGGCTAAAAAGCTGTGAGCTAGCTCACACTAACCCAGCTTAGAGGGAACACTGTAATTACTACTCCTCCCAGCCTGGGGAACTCCTACCAGATAATGACTCAGCCCTACCCCCATCTTCCTAAGTAGGTATAAATTACCTGCCTACCATTTTTCTTCTCACACTGATGCAGAGAGCACTCCATCTTTCTGTGTTATACCTCTGAGGATGCCAGTCACAGCTGCTGGCAAAATGTCAGGTACTACAATGCCCGGAAAATCTACAGCAACTAATGAACTCAACTCTGGCTGTGAAAGCCTTCAACGAAATAATAAAATTACTAGTCAGACCAAAGATGGCAGCTATTCTGGGAGTTCAGGTGCCTCCTCAAGGAAGCTAGTTAAGATGAGCATAAAATAGCAACATATTGGCTGGTAGTGCTTGTTGTCCTCTTATACCAGGTGAGTCAGAAAGGGCCCCGTAGCACTGCAGCAGTACAAACCATGTGAGCAGTGCAATCAGGGGAGGCCGGGATATGAGCGTCTACAACCATTTTACTCCTCCTCCTCCTCCTCCTTCTTCCCAACACTAAGGGGCATCAGTTACAAGTTAGCTTCTCAATCAAGTGAGTGGTTTTAAAGGTCTTTTCAGTTTTAAAGACCAGAGGTCAAGATAATTTTAACAGGTGTTTTATACATTTTAATAGAGGTTGAAACAGTCTATTATATGTTAATGTGTATATTTTCTGAGAGTGTTTTGATATTGTGAAGGCTTATGGCCATATATAATAAAATGATACCTACCTACCTCATCACCACCACCACAACCTTTTTTGGCATATTTTAGAGTACAGGTAGTAGCAATAAACAGATAAGGAGGTAACCAGGAAAAATAAGTCTAGACATTATGCAATCGATCCTTGATTACCAGACTTAGGAATAAGGCTACCGTTTCAGTTATTTGGGGTGACAAATCGTTCAGAAGATGGCACACCTTCAAAGTATCCGGCCAACCTATCATATTAGATAAACTTGGATCTACCTACAAGTTAGCTTCTGGATCTCAATCATCATGCAAACCCTTCATCTCTTGATATGAGCGCATGCAGCCACTTTGTCTTTTTTGGGGGAGCCACTAATTTTATTTATTTATTTATGTTTGGATTTATATCCCGCCCTACCCTGAAGGCTCAGGGTGGCTAACAAGGGCACTATGTGCCAAGGTTATAACAATAACTAAGGAGCAATCAGCCACTCCCCACTTGTGGGCTTTTTAATCATAGCCCCTGTCTTCTGGAATGGCCTCTTTCAATGCTTTCTCTAAGCTGTGGAGTCTGTTATATTTTTAAAAGGGCTCTTAAGGGTTGAGAAAGTTGATTATTGCATAGCGTTAATATATGTTATGAATGTACTGTTGTATATATTGTTCAAAATAAAAAACACTTATTGGAAAAAAATAAGCTGTGGAGTCTTGTGAGCAAAGAAATTTACTTTGTGAGTGACTGGCATTAAAGCTGTGAGCGAGCAATTTGGCTCCTGCATAAATTAGTTTGCTCTGGAGCCCTCCTTCCTGAGCAAAGACAAAAATGTGTGAGCCAGAGGCTAGGAAACTGTGAGCTGGCTCACACTAATTCAGCTTAGAGGGAGCACTAGAGGAAAGGAACGTCTGGAGGATCTGTAGAACAGAACTGTTTCAAAAGTCAATGGGGGGGTCATGTAGTGGGAGGCAGAGACAGTGGACCAAACTGGGATTCGATTTTTGGTGAGCAACTGTTTTTTCTGGGGTTTTGTTCTCTGTCTTTTTGTGTGCTGGTTTTTTGTTGTTGTTTCAGATGTGGCTGCTATATATTTTTTCTTTTTTTAAAAAAAATGTCACAAACGTTATAATAATAAATATTTTTACGAGACTTACAACACGACAATTGTACATTTGTGGTTCAGTCAATCCCATAGAAATCCAGAGGTAATTTTGTAAAAAAAAAAGAGGTGCAGGAGCTCATTAGCATAACTGATTAGCATAACTTATTTGCATATGCCACACCCCCTGACATCACCGGAAGTGTGTCAGAAGGCAACACCCACCGCTCAGGCTCCACTGGACTGTTTTGGAGGATTGCTAGCTATTGGGGGGATGGGGAACGTGCAGATCTGTCCTCGCAGAGGAGGGGGAGCTTGTACCTGAATGAAACTTGGTCTTAAAGGTGCCACTGGACTGTTTTGGACCGGGGGGCCGGGGGGGGGCTCTGCAACTTACCTGGCTGTTTCTTGCTCTGACTGAGGGCTGCTGGGAGCAGGGAGTGGGGCTTGTTGCATGTGCCCGCCCCCTGGGCCCTTTACTGCTGGAGCTCCGCTCCTGTGCGCTCCTGCAGGAAACGATCCCTGTAGAAATCTAACTTGCCTTTATGTAGTACCATGTATAAAGACATGAAACCCCATACTTCCGTGAAATCCTTTTGCTTCTCACTAAGCAAAAACCACTACACTTATTTCTGCTATGCACATCGGGACAAACAAATCCCAACTTCAAGTCTAGGCTGATGGGGGTCTGAACTTGCTGGGACTGAGAGGGGGAAAAAAAGATCTTGGGGTCGTAGTGGAGAGCTCAGTGAAAGTGTCAGCCCATTTTGCTGCAGCGGTGAAAAAGGCAAACTCTATTTTAGGGATGATTAGGAAAGGGTCTGAGAATAAACCGGACAGTACTGTAATGCCCTTGTGTAGAGCTATGGTGTGACGTCATGTGGAATGCTGTGTACAGTTCTGGTCACCGTTATCTCCAAAAGGACACTGCAAAGCTGTAACAGTACAGAGGGGGGCAACTGAGATGGTTCAGGGGATGGAGTTCCTTTCCTGTGAGGAAAAGGCTGATGAGTCTGGGACTTTTCCATTTAGAAAAGAGAAAGGGGGGTGGGGTATGATAGAGGTTTATAAAATCATGCATGGCATGGAGAGAGTTGACCAAGAGGAATTTTTCGCCTTTCTGAAAAGACTAGAACTCCAGGGTATCCAGTGAAGCTGATGGGCAGTAGGTTCAGCAATAGGAAATACTACTTTACACAGAGAGTGATTCAAATGTGGAATTCACTGCCAGAGGATGATGTGAGGGCTACAGGAATAAACAGCTTTAAAGGGGGATTAGATAGATTCATGGGGAATAAGTCTATCAGGGCCTACTGGCCATGGTGACTGAGGGGAACCTCCATATTCAGAGGTACTAATCCTCTAAATCCCAGGGCCAGGAGGCAACACCAGGGGAAGGCCTCGGCCTCTCTGCCCTGTTGTTGGGTTTCCAGAGGAACTAGTTGGCCACTGTGTGAGATGGGATGCCGGACTGGATGGACCCTCACTGGTCTGATCCAGCAGGGCTCTTCTGAGGTTCTTATCAGAGGAAGGTCTTTGCCTCTATGTCCTATTGTTTGACCTCCAGGGGAACGGGTTGGCCACTGAGCCAGGATGCTGGACTAGATGGACTACTGATCTGATCCAGCAGCGCTCCTTCGATGTTCTCTCTTTCTCTCCCCCCCCATCTCTGTTTCATAATGTTGATTATTTCCCTGCCTTGAGTCTCAATTTTTCAGAAGAGAAAGTGGAGTTTATATATTTTTAAATAAACCAAGCAGATAGTCTATATTGCGTTTCAGACACTGTTTAACTTGGATTGTTATGCCAAGAAGACAATGACCCCACACACATTGAATGACCAAGGGTTCAGGGACATCCCCGGCCACGTGCCTTCTGCCAGCCTTTTACTTTCCCAAAAAACTTTCGGAGGTTCCATAGAACTCCGTATCGATCTAACTTCCAAAGGTCCTTCTCTTTTTCCAGGAAATATATGACATCTTTCCAAGGACCCTGGTCCTCTTGGCAGATCTCCTCGACTTTCTTCACAGTAGCCACACTTTTCTGCCAGAGGTCTCTGTTTCGCGCCCAGAAGTCCACCTTCCTTGCTTCCATGTTCTCATACATTTCCCAGATCTCTCCCCACAAGGTGGAGAGTTTCTCTTTGTGATTCTGGCCAAGGTCTTCCTCTACGATGATATCCTTGACTTTCGCCAGGGTATCTGTGATTTTCTTCCAGAAGACTGAGTTTTGCTCCCAGAAGTCCCTGTTTCTTGCTTTGATGTTCTTGTAAATCCCCCAGTTCTCTTGCCACAACGTGAGGAGTGTTATGCAGTGATTCTCAATTAAATCTTCCTCTATCGTGCGTTTCTCCAGTCTGTCCATGGCTTTCTTCCAAACGTCCATGTCTTCTGCCCAGAAGTCCATGTGAATTGCTTCCATGCCCTTGTAAATTCCCCAGATCTTTTCCCACAAAGTGAATAATTTTTCTTTGGGATTCTGGTTTTGATCTTCCTCTTGGAAGATCTTCTTCAACTCCTCAAGGTGATCCCCGATTTTCTTCCAGTTGTCTATATTTCGTGCCAAGACTTTCATGCTTGTAGCCTCCCTGTATATGTAAATGATGCAGGTCTTTTCCCATATAGAGGAGAGTTTTTCTTTGTGCTTCTGGTTTAGTTCCTTCAGGGCCTTTATAGCATTGTCCAAATCCTTTCCCCAGTTCCTCTGGAGGGTTTGGAGCCTGCCTTCCATTGGATCCTTCTAGCTCTCAGCCAGGCCCAGGGAAAGAACACCAAGAACTGCCTTGACGCGGGTGCTAATGGGAAATCCCCGAAGCGTACAGCAAGAGTCTTCGAAAACAAGCAAAGGTTGATGAGGACACACAAACATTAAAACAATGTTGACCAACACAGCAAAGCAAACAATTTATTCCCTGCCAAAATGTTCAGCTGGGGGACAGACTGAGCACTGAGCTAGGCACCTGTTCGAATCCTGCCTGGATTCACTTGGTGCCATTAGCAAAGTCTCTCTCTCTCCCCCCCCCCCCCCCACTATATTGTCCAGCTCATTAAAACCTCTCTTCCCAATGCCTATCTTCTGCACCTTCCATAGGGACACCAGTCTCCGGGTGGGAACTGGGATCCCCCATAATTATAGCTCATCTCCACACTATACAGATCAGTTCCCCCGGAGGAAAAAAAAAACACTTTGGAGGGTGGATCTCCTGGCTTTGTGCCTGTGGCGATTCCTTGTTTTATGTGTGTGTGTGTCTCTTTAAAAGTTTGGTTGCATGGCTGTGATAGACTAGAGTGGTTGAAAGAGGCAAGTGTGTTGTGATTGGTGATTGACAGAGAGGGGGAGGGGTTTTGGAAGTGCAAATGAGTGGATGAGTAGGTGTGTCAGTCAGGAGTTTTAGTTCTGGGACAGTTACAGGGTGGACAGTTGATAAGTTCAGTTAGTTCTGTGTGGGGAATGAGAGAGACAAGCAGTTAGTTCTGTGTGTGAGGGAAGTGAGAAGCAGAAGGAAGGCTGAGAGAATAGGAAAAATTAAATGAAAGCTTAATTGAAGACAAGTTATAGGAAAGGCTGTATGTCATGGAGAGAAACAGTGAACAGATATGACCTTGAGTTAAAGTGTTACAAAGTTACCTGAAAGATCCCTGTCAGTAAGGGAGCAGATTGTGTGTGATACACCAAGCAATTGTTAATTAGTTACACATTAATAGTTACATTGTTCTACCCTTTTATTTTTGAATTACTTCAATAAATCCTCTTTTATTCAAGTATACCAGCTCTGAAAGAAATACTTCCTCAGGACCACATAGTTCCTCATAAGCCTTGTACTCGGTCTACTTAACCAGCAAGAGCAGAAGTAAAAGTATAAAGGTTTGGAAAGCCTTAAATTTCCTGGTGGCAGCCGTATATACCTAGTAGAATAAATAAAGAACTCTTTTAAAGGGAAACCAGTCCTCCCCAATAAGGAGGACATCACAGTACCCCACTGAGTTCCATGTCCTCACCAGGCTCCACCCCCAAATCTTCTGGAATTTCCTAATCTGGAACTGATAGAAGAAGAGGAGGAGGAGGAGTTTGGATTTATACCCCGCCCTTCACTCGGAGTCTCAGTGGCTGATAATCTCCTTTCCCTTCCTCTCCCCACAACAGACACCCTGTGAGGTAGGTGGGGCTGAGAGAGCTCTTTCAAGAACTGTCCTTTCAAGGACAGCTCTGAGAGAACTACAGCTTGCCCAAGGTCATCCAGCAGCTGCAAGTGGAGGAGTGGGGAAATCAAACCTGGTTCTCCCAGATTAGAGTCTGCACACTTAACCACTACACCAAACTGGAGTTCCTGGAGTTTTGGGGTGGAGTTTGGAGAAAGTGGGGTTTCGGGAGGGAATTCAGTGGGGTATAATATCATAGAGTCCCGTTCTGAAGCAGCCATTTTCTCCAGGAAAACTGATCTCTTTCACCTCGGGATCAATTGTAATCTCAGGAGTTTTTCAGCAACATCCTGGAGGTTGGCAACACTAGTAGAGGAGAATTCATACTTCCCAACCTACCACACACCAGGTGTCTGAAACAGGACTTTCTGGAAAGAGGTTTGCTATATCCACTGCTTTTGGGGCAGATCACCTTTGGTAGCTCAACCATCTTGTAGCCTCTAACCTGGATGTATGACAGGGATGATGGAGGAGTGGGGAAGATTCCAAAATGGAGACCAACTCCAGCTAATCAACTGCCTTTTCACTTCTAGCAGGATGATTGAGTTTAGAAATGACTACGGCTCTGAGCTCCAGTAACTTCCTTGGTTCCCCGCTGGTCGGTTAAGGGGCTTCACTCCTCCCACTCATGGAGGGTGGTCTGGGAGATTATCTTGGTCTCCAGTAGTTTTATCCAGTTGTCCCCCCAAATGTAGACATCTGGGTCTCTTCACTTCCTTCCTGGGTCTTTCACAAGATGTTTCCAGGTTGTTCTGTGGTCCCTCACCTTGACCTGGATGGCCCAGCCTAGCCTGACCCCAGAAGCTAAGCAGGGTCAGCCCTGTTTTTTAATTGGATGGAAGAGACCACCAAGGAAGTTTGGGGTTGCTACGCAGAGGCCAGGAATGGCAACCCACCCTCTACTCCTCTCTTGCCTTGAAAACCCTCTGAAGTCACCATAAATGAGCTGTGACTCGACAGTTATTTCCACCACCACCTCTCACCCCTCATGTTGTTTATAAGAAATTTGCTCAGTCTGTGAGTTGGACTCTGTGCGAAACTCTCAGAAATGCGACAAAAACTCACATCTTGCTCCTGAAAGCTGTCTGCCTCCAATGCACACACGGAACCTTCAGGTAACCTCTTCTGTCAGCATGGTGATTGTTAGGTCATTGTGTCCTAATCTGAGGTCATAGAATCAGAGAGAGAGGAGGGACCATACAGGACACCTAGTCCCACTCCCTGCTCAGCACAGGATCAGGCTAGAGCAGGACTATTTTTGGGCAGGAACACACAGGAACGGAGTTCCGGCTGGCTCCCAAGTTGGCCACGCCCAGCAGGAACCTATTAGCATAATAGGCCACACTCAACAGCAGAAACTCAATAGGATTGGCTACAATTAGGGGTGTGTGGCCTAACATGCAAAAAGCCCTGAGTTTTGACAACAAACAAGGTAAAGAGAATAAGAAGCAATAGGTGGGTGTGGTTGGATGACCACACTTCTGGTAACATGGGGGTGTTGCCTAATATGCGAATGAGCTGTGCTGTCAGGGTGTGGCTGTTCCTGCTGTTGGATATGGCCTATTATGCTAATGAGTTCCTGCTGGGCTTTTTCTACAAAAAAAGCCCTGGGCTACAGCATCCTTGGCAAGTGTTCGTCCAGCTGCTGCTTGAAGACTTCCAATGAGGGGGAGCTCACCACCTCCTGAGCAGTGTTCCCTCTAAGCTGAGTTAGTGTGAGCTAGCTCACAGTTTTTTAGTCTCTGGCTCACACATTTTTGTCTTATCTCAGGGAGGATTGCGCCAGAACCAACTAATTTATGCAGTAGCCAAATCGCTTGCTCACAGCTTTAATGCCAGGAGCTCACAAAGCAGAATAATTGCTCACGAGACTCCACAGCTTAGAGGGAACATTGCTCCTGAGGCAGCTCATTCTACCACTCAGCCGCTCTTTACTGTTTAAAAGAAATCCTAATATCCAGCAGATACTGCTGGACCTCCTGATGGCCCCTGGTATTTTTGGCCACTGTGTGACAGAATGTTGGACTGGATGGGCCTGATTGGCCTGATCCAACGTTGGCTTCTCTTATGTTCTTATCTTTCCAGTCATAATTTAAACCTATTATTTTTAGTCTTATCCTCTGCTGTTAACAGGAACAGCTCCCAGGTCTCCTCTGACAGCCTTTCAGATACTTCAAGAGAGCAATCATGTCCGGCCCCTCCTCTTCTCCAGACTGAACATTCCCAAGTCTCTTAGCCTTTCCTTGTCGGGCTTTTGGTCTCCAGGCCCCTGATCATCCTCGTGACTCTCCTCTGCACCCGCTCCATTCTGTCCACATCCTTTTTGAAGTGAAGTCTCCAGAAAGGCATACCTCCAGATATGGCCTGACCACTGTGGTTTTCAGTAGGACTGTGACATCTTGCGATCTGGATGCTATGCTCTGTGGGCGATAAAACCCAAGACTGCATTAGCCTTTTTTGCCGCTGCGTCACACTAACTGCTCAGATTTAGCTTACAGCCCACCAGTACCCCAAGATCTTGTTCACACACACCAATACCCAGAAGTGTGTCCCCCATCCACTATGTGTGCTTCTCATGGTTGTTACTCAGATGCAGAACTCCGCATTCGTCCTTGTTGAATTGCGTCCTAGTCACATCCGCTCATTTTCCTAGTGTGTCCAGATCTTGCTGAATTCTATCTCTGTCTTCCAGGGTTTTCCCTACTCCCCCCCAATTCAGGGTCATCTGCAAATGTAATGAGTTGTCTGCCCCCTCATCCATTTATACAGATATTGAAAAGTCCCAGAACCAAGCCCCGTGGATGCCTCTCTCCAAACAGATGAAATGACACTGACATTCCTGTGAGGTTCTCCAACCAGGTCCCTAACTATACTAAAGTCTAGTCCAGAGTCCTCCAGTTTACCCATCACGACATCGTGGGGAACCCTGTCAAAAGCTCAGGTGGGAGGCTGAGTATCGTAACCCTAGGGGTGGGGAAATCTTCCTGTGGTCCATCAGTGTTCCCTCTCAGCTGAGTTAGTGTGAGCTGGCTCACAGTTTCTTACCCTCCAGCTCACACATTTTTGCCTTCGCCCAGGAAGGATGTGGCTCCAGAGCAAACTAATTCATGCAGCAGCCAGATCGCTCGCTCCCAACTTCAATGCCAGCAGCTCACAAAGTAGAATTTTTGCTCACAAGACTCCACAGCTTAGAGGGAGCGTTGCTTGCAAGCAGTGTTCCCTCTAAGCTGAGTTAGTGTGAGCTAGCTCACAGTTTTTTTAGCCTCCAGCTCACACATTTTTCTCTTAGCTCAGGAAGGAGGGCTCCAGAGCAGACTAATTTATGCAGTAGCCAAATCGCTTGCTCTCAACTTTCATGACAGTGGCTCACAAAGTAGAACTTTTGCTCACAAGACTCCACAGCTTAGAGGGAGCATTGCTTGCAAGCAGTGTTCCTTCTAAGCTGAGTGAGTGTGAGCTAGCTCACAGTTTTTTAGCCTCCGGCTCACACATTTTTGCCTTCGCCCAGGGAGGATGGCTCCAGAGTAAACTAATTTCTGCAGGAGCTGAATTGCTCGCTCGCAACTTCAGTGCCAGTAGCTCACAAAGTAGAATTTTTTGCTCACAAGACTCCACAGCTTAGAGGGAGCATTGGTCATGATGGCAGGTGGGGCTGAGAGAGCTCTGAGAGAAACTGCTCTTTCTCAAGGACAGCTCTGCCAGAACTATGACTTGTCCAAGGTCATCCAGCAGGTGCAAGTGGAGGAGTGGGGAATTGAACCCGGTTCTCCCAAATTAGAGTCTGTGCACTTAACCACCACACCAAACTGGCTCTCAGGCACCTCAATGCTGATTAACACTGATAATAGACTGGTGTTGGGGGGGGGGATATGTTGCCATCTCATAGGACAGCAAATCTTCTGCTGACTCGGCAAATGAAGCTCCATTCAGAAGGCTCTTTTAAAAAAGGAATATATCATTGTGCTGAACATGGAAGAAACAGGGCCTCTGTGCTGCTCTGGATGAGGGGAGTTTTTGCTGCCAAGCAGAGCTCTTTGCGCTGTCACAAGTTGGTTTGGGAAGTGTTCATCTCAGCATCTCGGGGAGTCAAGGCCCAGGGTAGAGTTGAGCATTGAATGATCACCCTGCATTACCAAAGGTAGCCATGTCAGGATGAAGCATGAAGGCACACTTTATGTCAGCGAGTTAGCACAAGTCCTCCAGCGATGTCTTAGAAGACCCCTCCCCCAAGATGAAGCAAAAAACAACAACAACTCCACTCTAAACACCCGCCATTCCAATGCCAGATGCTCCATTATTTATTGTCTAATCAGGGATTAAAATTGAACTCGAGATAAATGCCGTACTAATGTAATCTCCTGCCTCCCGGCCCAAAGGATTCCGAATCTGTCTCTGTAACGAAGGATGTTTCAGGCAGACCTGCCGGGCGTCTGGTGGGGCTCGTCCCAGCAGCCAACGTGATTAGTTCCTTTCGCTTCGCCTTGGATATCTGCCGGGTGTCTCATTACCTGTAGCCAGATGACATCATTTCTTCCTGTGATCCTTTTGCGCCACGCAGTCCTGAAGAATACCCACGTAATTGGCCGCTCTGGAAAGCTGCCTGGGCTCGGAGGTGGTTTGTCTCGAGAAACAGAGAATTCAGCACTGCGGACAGTGCCCCGAGAAGAATGTGTTCTCCACTCCAGCCTTCTCTGGTTCCACATTTGTTAGAGTTCATGTCTGTCCTTCTTGAATTGCCCTCTTAGAACCCTCCCCTTCATACCTCCACGTGCAGCTCATTTACAGGCGGGACTTTCCAGGTGCGCATGACCATCAGATGTATCTGACCTTCCCTGCAACGCTGAACCAGAAGAAGAATCACAGTCCAAAGATATATAACCACAAGCACAAAACAAAAACAACCGTGAGAAATGATTGCTAATTGTATAACTCTATTAGTGTTCATTGTTCACAGTGGTTTTTTGCACTTGTGCTTACCTGCAACGTGGCAGAGGGAATGCCGTCATGGTTGAGCGGCCATCTCACCGTGGAACCCTAAACTCTTGCAGGTGACTCATGAAATCCTCCTCTGTTCCTTTTCTTCCAGGATTTTAGAGTTCAGTGTCACCATAAACAGTTCTTTGTTCCTTGAATTCTGTGCCCCATGGAGCCAGCATGTAACAGTGGTTAACAGCGGTGGACTCTAATCTGGACAACTGGGTTTGATTCCCTACTACTCCACGTGAAACCTGCTGGGTGACCTTGGGCCAGTCACCATTCCCTCAGGATTATCTCAGCTCCACATTCCTCACAAAATGCCTGTTCCAGGGAGAAGAGGGGAAGGAGATTGTAAGCCACTTTGAGACTCCTTAAGGTAGAGGAAAGCAGGATACAAAAACCACCACCTCCTCCTCCTTCTTCCTGTTTGGTGTACTGGTTAAGTGTGAAGACTCTAATCTGGGAGAACCAGGTTTGATTCCCCACTCCTCCACTTGCAGCTGCTGGTGTGACCTTGGGCAAGCCATAGCTTTACCAGAGCTGTTCTCTCAAGGATAGTTCTGGAAAGAGCTCTCTCAGCCCCACCTACCTGTTGGGTGGAGGGGAAGGGAAAGAAGTTTGTAAGCCTCTCTGAGACTCCAAGTGAAGGGCGGGGTATAAATCCAGTCTCCTCCCCCTCCTTCCTCCACCTCCTCTTCCTCTTCTCTGGAGAAGCCAGGTGTTTCTAGAGCTGGACTCACAAAATGCAATTCAAATTAACCCTCTCAAAACTAAGTTGCTCTGGGTCAACATAGTGGGGGGTTTGTATTCAGTTGTCTAAATCATTTTGTGGTGGGAAGGACGTATGGTGTAGCCTTATCTCATCAGATCTCAGAAGATAAGCAGGGTAGTAGTGGTAGTAGCAGCAGTATGAGGAGGAGGAGGAGGAGAATGAACACTGAATGACTACACCGAAAAAAGCAAAGAGAAGCTTGGAATTGAAGTGTACAAGGTAGATTCATTTAAGGTTACAGAAACCAAAAAAGATGACAAAAAGATGTCAATCAAAACTTACTTTGACAACTGGAAGGAAAAGCACTTGTGTGGCCAATATGCAAAAGATGTAGAGAACAATCTTGATAACAAAACACCAAGGCGTGACTCCAAAATGGACCCTTGAAGAAAGAAACAGGAGGACTCATTCTAGCAGCTCAAGAGCAGGCACTTGAAATGAAGAGTATGAAAGCCAAGATCCAGAAGACCAGCGATGGCAACAAAAGTCCACTTTGCAAGGCAAAGGAGGAAACAGCCGACCACATGGTCAGGGCCTGCAGCAGAATTGCTCAGAGTGACTACAAAGAATGTCACGATAGAGTTGCAGCTACGTTGCACTGGAATCTTTGCAGGAAGTATGTCTCGCCATCAGCCAGACATTCATGGGAGCGCAGACCAGACAAGATCATGGAGAATGATGGAACAAAGATTACAAACAGATAAACACCCAGACCATAACAACCCTGATATAACAGTTATATAAAAATGAGAAATCGGATTTGGATCGTTGACACTGCAATCCAAAGAGACAGCAGTATAGAAAAGAAAGAAGAGGAGAAGACCACACAAGTACCAAGACCTACAAATAGAGTTAGAGCGCCTCTTGGAGAAGAAGGTGACCATTGTGCCAGTTGTCAGCAGAGCCCTTGTCTGGAAGTCTCAAGAAACACCTGGACATTCTGGGCATTGGGCAAATACCACCAGCTCAGCACCAGAAGAAAGGGTTGCTTGGAACAGCAGGACTCCTGAGAAGATACCTTGGCATTTCTCAAAAACTTCTCTAGATCTTAAATAGCAGAAAACCACCTACCAGTCAAATATCTGACCGTGACAATTCATCATCATCATAATCAACAACAACAATGCCAGCAATTCCAAGATTTAGTAGCTTTGTCAGTAAGGTTAAAGGTAAAGGTTTCCCTTGCTCGAAAGCCAGTCGAATCTGACTCTAGGGTTGAGGTGCTCATCTCTGTTTCCAAGCCGAAGAGCTAGCGCTGTCCGAAGACATTTCCGTGGTCATGTGGCCAGCATGACTAGATGCGGAGGCGCATGGAACACTGTTACCTTCCCACCGAAGTGGTCCCTATTTATCTACTTGTGATTTCTTGCTTTTGAACTGCTAGGTTGGCAGGAGCTGGGGCCAGAGATGGGAGCTCACTCTGTCATGTGGCACTCGGGTCTCGAACTGCCAAACTACTGACCTTCCGGTCTGCAGTTTAGTGTCTTAACCACTGAGCCACCACAGCTCTGTCAGTAGGCACCAACTAATTCAGAAAGTGTGGAATCTGATTAGTTTTAGAAGATCTGGAAAAATCTCCCCTGGCATCATCCACGCTTTCTGTAGACTCGTTAGCTTTGCTCTTTTGGCTGGATATCGGCCATCTGTAATTCAGTCAGCTTCAGAGGCCCAGTTTGCAATGAAGTGGAATGCATTCCCAAGCAGGACGTGTCCAGTCAATTTCTGGCTGTAACCTCAGGTTGAGTGACAGAGTTAGTGCCTGGGTTTCAGGTATGCAGAGATGCTGAGTCGTGTTCTGGTGGAAAAGTAATGCAGTGCTAATCAGATGCTCAAATCTGATGTTTTTGGCTTGCCTTCCAGAAACTGCAAGCTGGAAGATTTCTTGCAAATATATTGCATGGATCTATTTTTGATACGGGAACTCAGAATTTAACTCAGATGGCGAATGCACAGAAGGGATTTTCAAGTGGCATTTCTGGAGGCTCTGAAAAACTTGCCAGGAATCTTTCCATAAGGTCAGAAATGACAATCGAAACTCACAGCAAGACAACCGGAATCCTGCCTCTGGAGGAGACTGGGGGTATCTTCCAGGAAGAAGAAGAAGAAGAAGAGGAAGAGGAAGAAGAGGAGGAGGAGGAGATTGGATTTATACCCCACCCTTTGCTACCCAAGGGAGTCTCAGAGCGGCTTACAAACTCCTTTCCCTTCCCCTCCTGACAACAGACACCCTGTGAGGTAGGCGGGGCTGAGAGAGCTCTGACAGAAACTGCTATTTTTCAAGAACAGCTCTTATCAGTACAGCTTGCCCAAGGTCATCCAGCCAGGTGCAAGTGGAGGAGTGGGGAATCAAACCCGGTTCTCCCAGATTAGAATCTGCGCACTTAACCACTCTACCAAACTGGCTCTCTGAGGCCATGTATGGGGAGTATGAAGCCCAAAAGTCCTTGCTAATGCCCAGTGCCCCACACATTCAGGGAATGTGCACCCTAGAGCATGCCTCTGAACCTCCCAGGGGTTTTTCAGTAGATGCATCAGAGTCACTGTAGTAACCGGCTGTTATTTTATTTTATTTTTAGTTGGCAAATGTAGTTAGTTCTTAGCAGGAGCCCAAGGTTGGGTTCCTGAGACTGATGTGTTGACCCACCTGCAGGCTATTAGTGGGTTACTTAGCCTGACTCTGAGGAAGGGGATCAGGTGAGCCTGGTTAAGCCTAATTGGCAGTTAGTGCCGGTGGTCAGAGCTCCAGTGTGGTTAAAATTGAAGCCCTTCTTTTATTGGTTTGGACTTTAAAGTTTCCTGGATGCTATAGGGGGTGGGGGGTCTTTTTTGAAAAAAACTCAACTCTGCCTAGGGTTGCCAAGTACCTACCTTCGAACCGGCGGGGGACACATGCTTCTCCGCCAGAAGATTCTTGCTTGTAACACAGGCGCTGCACTATTCCATCACCCAGTCATGATATAGGCACGTAGCTGGGTGACGCTCTAGTAATGGAGCGGGAAACTCGATGGTACCATTGAGTTTCCAACCCCACTGCTAGAGCGTCGCCCGGCTACGTGCCTACGTCACATCTGGGTGACAGAATAGTGCAGCGCCTGTGTTTTCCCCACAGGAATGGTCCCGCAAAGATCTACATATCCCTCGCCGAATCAAGGTAAGTACTTGGGAGCCTTGACTCTCTGCCCGTTGGAGTGAGCTTGTAGAGGTGCACCCTGTTTGACTGCTGTAAACAGATTGCTGGGGTTATACTATTCAAGGTAAATTAGATAGAGGCTGAACCATTTTCTTGTTTTGGTGCACAGAATACTGGTACTTCTTTGCCCCAGGATAAACGATTTTGTTACTTACCTGTGTGGTGGTGTTTCTGGGAGTCTGCAGAAGGATGTTCCAGTTGTTGTTTTTCTTGGCCCGACCAATATTCTCTGAGTGGAACTCTGGATTCTGGCAAGGGTTGGGATCCCTGCTGGAGGTTTTAAAGACAGCCAGGTCGGTCACCACCTTGTCTTTGACTAAGGAAGGGCAGTGGCACTACAGTCATGATGGGAAGGGGTTTATGATGGCTGGAAGGCCATGGAGTGTGATGGAAAACAAAGAAGCATGCACTTCTGTCTTGCCTCTCCCCCCCTGAAAGAGACAATTACAGAACGAGCAAAAGAAATGCAAAATCCAAAAGGGAAAGAATCAGACCCCCTTGGTCTCTTCCCTCCGGCTTCACTGCAGGATGAGCCACTGCTATTGGAGGGAAGGGTCACCAATAAGCACAATGTATTTGTATTCAGTAGGCAGGGCGATGTGGTGGTTAAGGGTCAGGCTCGGATCTGGGGGACCCGGGGTTGAACCCCAACTCTGCCGGGCAAGCTAGTCGGGTGACCTTGGGCTGGTCACACATTCTCAGCCTGGCGTACCTGACAAGGTGGTGATGCTGAGGATTAGATGGAGGAGAGGACTCTAGGTTATTCCGCCCCCCCAGAGACAGGAAAGGGAGAAGTGAAATCAATCAGTGTATCTCTGTGAAAGAGGGTTGTCCAGTTGGATTCCTGGCTGCATCCGGCTTTGACTTCCCGTGACCAGACGAAGATGCAGAGGGAAAAGAATCCAAGCCTCTCTCTAGGGTTTGCAACTCTGTAATGGACGATCCATGGAGATTTGGGGGGGGCAGCCTAGAGAAGGCAGGGTTTGAAAAGGAGAAAGTCACAAGTACCAAGTACCACAAGTACCTCAAAAAGGATATTATAGCATCAGAAAAAGTGCAGAAAAGGGCAACTAGGATGATAAAAAGGTTGGAACACTTTCCCTATGAGGAAAGGTTAAAGCGCTTGGGGCTCTTTAGCTTAAAGAAACAACGGCTGAGGGGGTGACATGATTGAGGTTTATAAGATTATTCATGGGATAGAGCAGGTTGAGAAATAAGTGCTTTCCTCCCTTTCTCACAATACAAGAACTGGTGGGCACTCTATGAAATTGCTGAGCAGTCGGGTTAGAACGGAGAAAAGGAAGTCCTTCTTCACCCAAAGAGTGATTAACACCTGGAATTCACTGCCACCAGAGGTGGTGGCAGCTACAAGCATGGACGGCTTCAAGAGGGAATTGATAAGTATATGCAGCAGAGGTCCAGCAGTAGCTGTTAGCCACAAGGTATAGATAGGAACTCTCGATCTGTGGCAAGGGATGCTCTGTGTTTTTGGTCCTGGGGGGGCAACAGTGGGAGGGCTCCTAGTGTCCTGGCCCCACTGCTGGACCTCCTGAGGGCAACTGGTATTTCTGGCCGCTGAGTGACACAGAGTGTTGGATTGGATGGGCCATTGGTTTGATCCAACATTGGCTCCTCTTATGTTCTTATGAGAGGGACTCCACCAAGTGTATACTACCCTAGAGTCCCCCCCTCCAAAGCAGCCATTTTCTCCAAGGGAACAGATCTTGGTCCTCTAGAGAGCAGCTGAGATTCCAGATGTTCAGACCCCACCTGGAAGATGGCAACCTTTCCCTCCCACTCATCCCATTGTGGCCTGAACATTTGAAAAAAAAAGATATCAGAGGGCACGCTGTTGGAGATCCCAGGTTGAGGCATCTCCCTTCCCTCCCCCACCAACTCCTTATCTGGGTACACTTCCAGCCTCCGGTCACTGATTCTTAACAATTACTGAAAATGTGGGGGAAATGCAAGTCTAAGTGCATGGGTACACCGAACATGAGCATCAACTGGTGTGCCATGAGGTAACTGAGCAATGGTGGACACTCTCGATAAGCAAAGAGGCTTTTGTTCTCCCCCCCGTGAACTTTCATCGAGACTTTATTGAGCTGCTGATCTCAAAGGAGCCGTTGTGTCTATGTCGTGGGGCCAGTGCATATGAGCCTCTTGAGGTTCTGCCAGATCAACAAAATCAACCACACATCTTCAGCTCCCCAGGTGGGGTGTCGTGTGATCTCCCCCAGCTCCATTCCCAACCGTGCCACCTGTGATGTCCCGTAACTCTTTTTCCAGAAACCCGCTGATGTCCTTACATATGGAATGCACGGCATCACAGAGAACTTTTATCATGTTCCGCATCCCTGCCATTTCTTTATGGACGTCGTTCAAAGCAATGTATTCCTCACAGAGGACCATCATGTCTCTGGAGATGGCCACGCCCTCTTCCCAGAAGACCTTGTCCTTCTTCCAGAAGGCCTTGCATTCCTTCCAGTAGACCACGTTCTTCTGCTCGAGGGCTTCCATCTTCTCCTGCAGTGATTTGTTCCTCTCTTGCATGGCCTTGTTGGTTTCCCGGAACTCCTGGTTCTTGACCTGGAAGGCCTTCACCACAGTTTGTAAAGATTCAGTCCTCTCCTCAAAGGAAGCAATCTCTTCCACCATGGCCTCAATCTTCTCTTGGAAGGCCCCAATCTTTTTTTGAATGTCACTCACCTTCTCCAGAACGTCCAGCTTTTTCCTTCGGAAGTGGTTGATCTCCAACATGAAAAGTCCTCGGTCCTCCAAGTAGTTATTGATCTCCTCCAAGAATCCCTTGTTCCTCTGTTTATAGTTGCGGATATCCTCCCACAAGGTCTTGGTTTTGTTATTCTCCCGGAAAGCTTTGATTTCCACACGCAGGGCCCTGCGTTTTTCCCAGAACTTCTTGATTTCTTCTTGCAAGGCCCATTTCTCCTCCTTGAGACTCTTCTGTAAGAGCTGCTTGTGCAGGGATGGGGGCAAAGGGGTCATGTGAGGCCAGCTCTCTCGCTTGGCAGAAAGGGGAGGAGTCTCTCCGCATTTCCTGCTCTTGGGGTTGACACTATCAGGGGCTTCTACCAGCATTTTCTTCCTGTTCTCCATTTTGTCAGAGCTGGAGAGAGAAAGAAAGAGAGAGAGATGGGTGGGAGGTAGCACAGAAAGAGGTAGTTTGACCATTAGGACCATCAGGCAGAGACCTGTAGGTAGGGTTACCAGCTCCGGGTTGGGAAACAGTCAAGTCAAGGACAAGAGATCACGGACAGGCTGAACTTAGTGAGGGAAAACAACCATGATAAGATAACGAAATCTCGTTAGGAAAAATATATGTCTTCTTTAATCATCCAGTAAGTGACAAATCGTTAAAGGTGTTTCCTTTGAAGTAAATTGGCCTCAAGTTTTTCTGACCTACAGCGCTCAATAGACCAAGTCTTATGAGGAAAGGCTGAAAGAGTTGGGTATGTTTAGCCTGGGAAAGAGAAAGCCTAGAGGGGACATGATGGCAGTCTTCAAGTATCTGAAGGGCTGTCATGTAGAAGATGGAGCAGATCTATTCTCTCTTGCTCCGGATTGCAAGACTAGATCTAATGGGTGGAAATTACAAGGGAGTCATTACCAGCTAAATATCCGGAGAGACTTCCTAACCATAAGATTGGTTGAGCAGTGGAACAGTCTACCTCGGGAGGTGGTGGATGCTCCTTCGCTGGACGTTTTCAAGTGGAGGCTGGACGACCATCTTGCGGGTCTGTTGTAGGTATATAGGGCTATCTTTCAGCTATGCTCCTGCAGAGTACAGGGGGTTGAACTAGATGACCTGCAAGGTCCCTTCCAACTCTAATATTCTATGATTCTATGACCATTTCACTCAATGTTTCAACTTTTTTCTGCGCCCTCTTCCTTTCTAACTTATATGATTTTGTTGTATGGAAAGGAAGAGGGAGCAGGGAAAATTGCAGGGAAAAAAATATGAAAGGCGTAAGGTCTCATCTGATGAAACCTTGAGTGAAATGGTCTATTGAGTGCTGTACCATCAGAAAAACCTGAGACCAATTTACTTTAAAGGAAGCACCTTTAATGATGTCTTACTCACTGGATAATTAAAGAAGATCTATTTTTCCTCAACAAGATTTTGTTATCTTATCATGGTTGTCTTTCCTTACTGTCAGCTAAGCTGCCGTGAGTAGAGAGAGGCTTTCTAATTGCCGTGCATTCCTTCCCATGCGCTTAATTGCTTCACAGCTGCAACGCTTATCTGAAAAGAGCTACTGGAGGAGTTGTGGTGTCTACCTTCCGTGGGATCGTCCTGGTTATCAGCTTCGCTACCGTTAGAGACTCTCACTATCTCCCGCGCGCGGGAGCCCATCTAATTGGGTATTGCTGGGGGGGGCGCATACAAATGCCCTATATCCTATTATGCGCATAGGTAGTCCGCCATTCCTAACAGTGTTAGTGTTATTGCATCTATGGCTTTTCAATAAAAGTAAAACCTTCCCGGAAGCGTGTACTTCATTGCTTTGCTGTGGATCCTGACACTAACTAAGTCCAGGTTGGGAAACAGCTGAAGATTTGGAAGGAGGTGTTTGAGGAGAGCAGGGGACAGACTTCAATGGGGTATAGTGCCATAGAGTCCACCTTCCAAGGGGCCATTTCTTTGTAGGTGAACCCATCTCTTTCTCCTGGAGGTCAGTTGTAACCCAGGAGGTCTCCAGCCACTCCCTGGGTGGGGGCTGATGGTCTATGGGGACCTCCACCAGGGTCTCCCCAACCCAGGGGTCCCACAAGACAGGGCAAGGATCCACCCCTTCTGGCTCCATCCCTCCCGGTGCCATAATGTCCTGGTCTTCTCCATCTAGGGTTGCCATCCTCCAGGGGGGACCTGGAGATCTTCTGCTGATCTCAAGGCGCCCACTCTCATGGCTTTCTGCAGACCTCTGGACACGTTCGAGCATGTGAAGTCTGCGCCCCCTTTGGCTTGAGGCTCACTGGTCCCAGGACTGAATCCCACCCACTACATTCACCTTCTCAGGGCCCTGATTCTGTAAGAAAACAGATCTGGGGTGTCCACGGACCTGCAACTCCTCCTTGGCTGTGATGGAGGCTCCCTTGAACTCTGTTACCGGGGCAGCCGGTGACCATGAACAGGAGAGATTTAGAACCTTCTGGAGGTCTCCAGGTTCCATCCTTGGAAGGCAGAGGAGGCAACCCCAGCAGTTCAGGCTTCCAGAACAGGCAGCACGGAGGATGGGAAGGAGCCAGAGTGTGGTGGGTACATCAGGCTGGGCATCGCTTAAGGGCAGGAGGGCAGCGCAGGGATAGCGAAACATGGGCAACTTCAACTACGGTTTCCAGCCTCTAGGTGGGGTATGGAGATCCCCCAGAATTATAACTCATTTCCAGACTGCAGAGATCAGTGGGCAAAAACGGCTGGTTTGGAAAGTGGAGCATTGTGGACTTTTCTCTGCTCTGGTGAACCCCAGAACAAGAACGGGTTCTATCAACCTGCCATCTGGTGAACGTTTGCCAAAGACAATAGGGAACCCTTCATGTAAAAGTATAGCCACAAACAGGGCTCTTTTTGTAGAAAAAGCCCAGCAGGAACTCATTAGCATAATAGGCCACATCCAACAGCAGAAACTCATTCACCTATTAGGCCACACCCCTGACAGCACAGCTCATTGGCATATTAGGCCACACCCCCATGTTGCCAGAAGTGTGCTCATCCAGCCACACACTCATCTTTTGCTAGTTATTCTGTTTACCTTGTTTGTTGTCAAAACCCAGGGCTTTTTTGTAGCAGGAACTCCTTTGCATGTTAGGCCACACACCCCTAATGTAGCCAATTCTAATGAGTTTCTGCTGTTGGGTGTGGCCTATTATGCTAATGAGTTCCTGCTGGGCGTGGCCAACTTGGGAGCCAGCCAGAACTCTGTTCCTGTGCGTTTCTGCCCAAAAATAGCCCGGGCCACAAACAACACCCACCAAGGGAAGGCCATCTACAATTCACAACTATGTTCAACTATGAGAGAGCCAGTTTGGTGTAGTGGTTAAGTGCACGATCCGGGAGAACTCGGTTTGATTGCTAGCTATGGGGGGGGGCATGCAGATCTGTCCTTGCAGAGGAGGGAGAGCTTGTACCTGAATAAAACTTGGTCCTAAAGGTCATCTTTTGCTAGTTATTCTGTTTACCTTGTTTGTTGTCAAAACCCAGGGCTTTTTTGTAGCAGGAACTCCTTTGCATGTTAGGCCACACACCCCTAATGTAGCCAATTCTAATGAGTTTCTGCTGTTGGGTGTGGCCTATTATGCTAATGAGTTCCTGCTGGGCGTGGCCAACTTGGGAGCCAGCCAGAACTCTGTTCCTGTGCGTTTCTGCCCAAAAATAGCCCGGGCCACAAACAACACCCACCAAGGGAAGGCCATCTACAATTCACAACTATGTTCAACTATGAGAGAGCCAGTTTGGTGTAGTGGTTAAGTGCACGATCCGGGAGAACTCGGTTTGATTGCTAGCTATGGGGGGGGGCATGCAGATCTGTCCTTGCAGAGGAGGGAGAGCTTGTACCTGAATAAAACTTGGTCCTAAAGGTGCCACTGAACTGTTTTAGACCGGGGGGGGGGCACGGCAATTTACCTGGCTGCTTCTTGCTCTGACTGAGGGCTGTTGGGAGCAGGGGATGGGGCTTATCGCATGTGCCCGCCCCCTGGGCTCTTTACTGCCAGAGCTCTGCTCCTGTGCGCTCCTGCAGGAAATCACCCCTGGGGCTGAGAGAGCACTTTCTAGAACAGCTCTGAAAGAATTTGTGACTGACCCAAGGTCACCCAGCTGGCTGCATGTGGAGGAATGGGGAATCAAACCCACTTCTCCCAGAGTAGAGTCTACACACTTAAACACTACACTACACCAAACTGATTCTTTGAAAGAAAAATGGAGTGGTATTGTATATAAAATAACAATTAAACCCAGTTTGGTGTAGTGGTTAAGTGCATGGACTCTAATCTGGGAGAACCAGGTTTGGTTCCACATTCCTCCACTTGCACCTGGCTGGATGACCTTGGGCAAGCCATAGTTCTCTCAGAGCTGTTCTTGGAAAAGAGCAGTTTCTGTCAGAGCTCTTTCAGCCCCACCTACCTCCCAGGGTGTCTGTTGTGGGAAGGGGAAGGCGAAGGAGTTTGTAAGCCCCTCTGAGACTCCTTTGGGTAGTGAAGGGCGGGGAATAAATCCAATCTCTTCTTCTTCTCTTCTTCTGCTTGATGGACATGGTAGGTTTGTGGGAGTAGAAATGATTTTTTGGGGCGAGTGAAGACTGTGGTTTTGGAGATTTAGGCATGAAATGAAGACAAAGGGGTGTTTTATAAGCACCATATGGATAAGAGAACGGACTTGTCCTATGAGAACTTTTGTTTCATGTGTATTTTTGTACATGACATGTACAAGACTAATATACACTGAGAAATTTAAATCCTTAGTGATACCTACAATAGAATGGATGGTGAAGATGATGGAACTTGGGGAGATGGCTAAATTGACTGCTTTGATCAGGGAGAAGACATTAACTACCTTTATAGCTAACTGGAAACCCCTGATGGGCTTTTTGCATGAAACAGGGGGGGAAATGAACTGACATCTATGTGTTTGAAGATTAGGAAAGAAATTATAGATAAAAGAGGGGTTTTTTTTAATTGATGAAAATAGAGAGAAAATGAATAGAGAATTAAGTTGTACTAGCCGTAGATGAAAGTCAGATTATTTTCCCTCCTTTCCTTTCCTTTTTCTTTTTCTGCCCCCCCCCCTTTTGCTTTATAGTTTTTCTTTTCTCATTTTTCATGTATTTGTATTCTGTGTAAAACAAAATTTAAAAATTTAACTACCAAGAATACCTTCCCTTGGAGGAGAGGCTGAAGAGACTGGGACTTTTCTGTTTAGAAAAGAGATGACCGGGGGTGGGACATGATAGAGATTTATACAATTATGCCCGGGGTGGAGAGAGAACATTTTCTCCCTCTCCCAAAAGACTAGAACTCCAGGGCAACCAATGAAACTGATGGGCAGGGGGTTCAGCATGGACAAAAGGAAATACCACTTTACACAGAGAGAGATGAAAATGTGGAATTCGCTGCCAGGGGATGTAGTGATGGACCCAGGAATAAATAGCTTTAAAAGGGGATTAGATAGATGAGTAATGGCGAACCTTTTAGAGACCAAGTGCCCAAACTGCGACCCAAAACCCACTTATTTATTGCAAAGTGCCGACACGGCAATTTAACCTGAATACTGAGGTTTTACTTTAGAAAAAAACAACTCCTACATTAACTTAAGATGATCCAGACAAAGCAAGGAAAGCAATCCCAAATGCTTTCATTTACTTAAAATTATTTGGCAGAGAATTTGACACTTTAATGATGGTCTGGGCCTGGCAGGGGCGATGGCACACGTGCCCACAGAGAGGGCTCTGACTGCCACCTCTGGCACCTGTGCCATAGGTTCTCCACCACTGAGATAGATTAATGGGGGAGAGGTCTATCAGTGGCGACTAGCCATGGTGGCTGTGGGGAACCTCCACAATCAGAGGCACTAATCCTCTGAATCCCAGAGCCAGGAGGCAACATCAGGGGAAGGCCTCGGCCTCTTTGCCCTGTTGCTGGCCCTCCAGAAGAACGGACTGGCCCCTGTGTGAGATGGGATGCTGGACAAGGTGGACTATAGATCTGATCCAGCAGGGCTCTTCTTATGTTCTTATGTCTTCTGTGCTTGTGTCTGTGTGCGGGCTTCATCATGTGGATGGGGTCTCAGTTTTTCAGAGCGGAGTTTATATAACTGTGAAACGAACAAAGCAGACAGAAAGAACGGCAATCTATCCATCTGTATTGCGTATGCGTACACTTTTTAACTTGGATTATTAGGTCAAGAAGACAATGATTCCACACCCATCGAATGATCTAGGTTTCGGGGAAACCCCTGGACATGCACCTTCTTCCAGCATTTCATTTTCCAAAAGAACCTCGGGAGGTTCCACGGAACTCCATATCTAACTCCTCCTCCTCCTCCACTTTTTCCAGGCCACCCAGGGCATCTTTCTTAGGACCCTGTTTTCTTTTGGCAGATCTTCTTGACTCGCTCCAGGTGATCCCCGATCTTCTTCCAAAAGTCTGTGTTTCGCTCACAGAAGTCCATGTTCCTTGCTTCCAGGTGCTTGTACGTATCCCAGATCTCTTTCCAAGAAGTGGAGACTTTTTCTTTGGGGTCTTGGTTTAGATCATCTAGGAGGATCTTGACTGTTTCCAGGAGATCCATGATTTTCTTCCAAGGCTCTACAGGTCGTGCCCAGAAGTCCATGTTACTGGCTTCCATGTTCTTGTAAATTTCCCAGATCACTTCCCACAAAGCGGAGAGTTTTTCTTTGCGATTTATTGGTTTAGTTCCTTCAGGGCCCTGATGGCATTCTCCTAATCCTTTCCCTGTTTTCTGGGGAGAGTTTGAGACAGATCCTTCTAGCACTCAGCCAGGCCCAGGAATAGAAAACTGAGAACTGCCTTGATGTGGGTGCTCATGGGAAATCCCTGGAGAGTATGGCAAGCGTCTTTGAAAACAAGCAAATGTTGATGAGAATACGCAGATGTTAAACCAATGCTGACCAACGCAGTAAACAGAATTTATTCCCTGTCAAAATGCTCAGCTGGGGAAGAGACAGAGTGCTGAGCTGGGCAGCCCAATCGAATCCTGCCTCGACTACGAACTCATTTGGTGCCATTAGCACTCTGTCTCTCTGTCTCTCTGTCTCTCTGTCTCTCTGTCTCTGTCTCTCTGTCTCTCTGTCTCTCTGTCTCTCTGTCTCTCTCTGTCTCTCTCTCTCTGTCTCTGTCTCTCTGTCTCTCTCTCTCTGTCTCTCTCTCTCTCTCTGTCTCTCTATCTGTCTCTGTCTCTCTATCTGTCTCTGTCTTTCTGTCTCCCTCTCTGCCTCTTTGTCTCTGTCTGTCTGTCTGTCTCTCTCTGTCTCTCTCTCTGTGTCTGTCTCTCTCTCTGTCTCTGTCTCTCTGTCTCTCTCTCTCTCAGTCTTCCCATCTGTATTGTCTGGACTAGTAAAAATTCCCTTCCCAGGGTCTGTCTTCTGCACCTCCCATAGGGATGCCAGACTCTGGGTGGGGCCTGGGGATCCCCCAGAATTACAGCTCATCTCCAGACTACAGAGATCAGTTCCCCTGGAGGAAATGGATGCTTTGGAGGATATCTGGCACTGTACCCCACAGAGTTCCATGTCTCCTTCAAGCTCCACCCCCAAATCTTTAGGTGTTTCCCAATCCGGAGCTGGTCTGAGAAGTTTCTGGAGATTTTGGGGGGTGGAGTCTCAAGAGGGTGGGTTTCAGGGAGGGACTACCACAGAGTCCTCTTCCAAAGCAGCCGTTTCCTCCAGGAGAACTGATCTCTGTTTCCTAGAGGTCAGTTGTCATCCCAGGAGTTCTCCAGCTACCACCTGGAATATTGGCAAGCCTAGTAGAGGAGAATTCACACTTGCCAACATCCCACACACACCAGCAAGTCCGAAACAGTACTTTTCCAGGAAGAGTTTTGCTACATCCACTGCTTTGGGGGGAGATCACCTTTGGTAGCTCAACCACCTTGTGGCCTCTCAACTGGATGTATGAGAGGGAAGATGGAGGAGTGGGGAAGATTCTGAAATGGAGACCAACTCCAGCTAATCAACCCCCAATTCTTTGCTAGCAGGAGGATTGAGTTTAGAAATCACTACAGCTCAAGTAACTTCCTTTGGTTCTTCGTTGGTAGGTAAAGGGGGTTCACTCCATCCAGCCATGGAGGGTGGTCTGGGAGATCATCTTGGTCTCCAGTAGTTTTTACCCATTTGTCCCCCAAAATGTAGACTTCTGGGCTGGGGTCATTTCCTGCAGGAGCGCACAGGAGCGGAGCTCCGGCAGTAAAGAACCTGGGGGGGGGCAGGCACATGCAACAAGCCCCACCCCCTGCTCCCAGCAGCCCTCAGTCAGAGCAAGAAGCAGCCAGGGAAGCTGCAGAGCCCCCCCGCCCCCCAGTCCAAAACAGTCCAGTGGTACCTTTAAGACTGAGTTTTATTCAGGGACAAGCTCTCCCTCCTCTGCAAGGACAGATCTGCACATTCCCCCCACCCCCCCAATAGCTAGCAATCCAAAACAGTGCAGTGGAGCCTGAGTGGTGGGTGTTGCCTTCAGACACACTTCCGGTGATGTCAGGGGGTGTGGCATATGCAAATAAGTGATGCTAATGAGCTATGCTAATGAGATCCTGCACCTTTTTTTCTATTTTTTTCTGGGTCTCTTCACCTCCTTCCTGGTTCTTTCGCAAAATGCTTCCGCGTTCTTCTGTGGTCCCTCCCCCTGACCTGGGTGGCCCAGACTGGCCTGATCTCAGAAGCTAAGCAGGGCTGGCCCTGTTTTTTAACTGGATAGGAGAGAGCACCAAGGAAGTTTGGGGTTGCTATGCAGAGGCAAGCAACAGAAAGCCAGTGCCTTTTTGTCACTTCTCTTGAAAACCCTTTGGGGTCACCACAAGTCACCTGTGACTCAACAGTGCCTTCCACCACCACCTGTCCTCCCTCTCCTCATTCATAAGAACTATGCTCAATCTTAGGGCTCTCTGGGGAACAATCAGAAATGTGACGCCAACTCACATCTTGCTCCTGAATGCTGCCTGCGCCGTATATCCATGCAAAGCATTCAAGCGGTGCCTTATGTCCACTTGGTTGATTGTTATGTCATCATGCCTTGATCTGAGGTCATTGATCTGAGCAAGACAGACAGAATCCTGCCTCTGACCCCCCCCCCAGAAGAGACTGTGGGGTATCTTCCAGGTCACTGAGGCCATGTATGGGAAGTATGACGCTCAAAAGCCCTTGCTAATGCCCAGTGCCCCACACATTCAGTGAATGTGCACCCTAGAGCATGCCTCTGAACCTCCCAGGGGTTTTTCAGCAGATGCATCTGAGTCAAGATGCTGGGAAGGGATCTCTGAAGGTTGGAAAACCGCTAAGTGTGGTGGAAAACAAAAGGCAGAAGAATGTATCTAGGTCTTGTGTTTCCCCCAAAAGAAGACAGTCGCAGAACAAGCGAAACAAAAACAAATGTGAAAACATGGAAGGAGTCTTCCTCTTTCAATCTCTCCCTTCTGGCTTCGCTGCAGGATGAACTTCTGTTATTGGAGGGAGGGTTCACCAATAAGCGCCACCTATTTGTATCCAGTAGGCAGTGTGGTGTAGTGGTTAAGGGTCAGGCTAGGATCTGGGAGACCCAGGTTCGAATCCCCACTCTGCCATGCAAGATAGTTGGGTGACCTCGGGCCAGTCACACATTCTCAGCCTGGCTGAACTCGCAAGGTTGTTGTGAGGATTAAATGGAGGAGAGGACTCTAAGTCCCCACTGAGGAGAAGGGAGAGGGAGAAGTGAAACCGATAAGTGAACATAAGAACATAAGAGAAGCCAATGTCGGATCAGGCCAATGGCCCCTCCAGTCCAACACTCTGTGTCACACAGTGGCCAAAAATAGCAGGTGCCATCAGAAGGTCCACCAGCGGGGCCAGGACACTAGAAGCCCTCCCACTGTTGCCCCCCCCCAAGCACCAAGAACACAGAGCATCCCTTGCCCCAGACCGAGAGTTCCTATAAGAACATAAGAGAAGCCAATGTTGGATCAGGCCAATGGCCCATCCAGTCCAACACTGTCACACAGTGGCCAAAAATACCAGGTACCACCAGGAGGTCCAGCAGTGGGGCCAGGACACTAGAAGCCCTCCCACTGTTGGCCCCCCCACCCAAGCACCAAGAATACATAGCATCCCTTGCCCCAGTCTGAGAGTTCCTATAAGAACATAAGAGAAGCCAATGTTGGATCAGGCCAATGGCCCATCCAGTCCAACACTGTCACACAGTGGCCAAAAATACCAGGTACCACCAGGAGGTCCAGCAGTGGGGCCAGGACACTAGAAGCCCTCCCACTGTTGGCCCCCCCACCCAAGCACCAAGAACACAGAGCATCACTTGCTCCAGACCGAGAGTTCCTATAAGAACATAAGAGAAGCCCATGTTGGATCAGGCCAATGACCCATCCAGTCCAACACTCTGCGTCACAAAGTGGACAAAAATACCAGGTGCCATCAGGAGGTCCAGCAGTGAAGCCAGGACACCAGAAGCCCTCCCACTGTTGCCCCCCCCCCCAGCACCACGAATACAAAAAAACCCTTGCCCCGACTGAGAGTTCCTATAAGAACATAAGAGAAGCCAATGTTGGATCAGGCCAATGGCCCATCCAACCCAACACTCTGTGTCACTCAGCGGCCAGAAATACCAGGTGCCCTCAGGAGGTCCAACAGTGGGGCCAGGACACTAGAAGCCCTCCCACTGTTGCCCCCCCCCCCCGAGCACCAAGAATACAGAGCATCCCTTGCCCCAGACTGAGAGTTCCTGTATCTTGTGGCTAATAGCCACTGATGGACCTCTGCTCCATATGTTTATCTAATTCCCTCTAGAAGCCGGCCATGCTTGTAGCCGCCGCCACCTCCTGTGGCAGTGAATTCCACGTGTTAATCCCTCTTTGGGTGGAGAAGGACTTCCTTTTATCTGTTCTAAGTTGACTGCTCAGCAATTTCATTGAGTGCCCACGAGTGCATTTCGTGCATCACAGACCACCTGGCTGTAGGCATTTTCCTGTCCTTCTCCACCAGCTACTTCTCTGGATACTCTTACAGCCTCCGGTCCAGTGTTCCCTCTAAGCTGAGTTAGTGTGAGCTAGCTCACTGTTCTTTAGCCTCCGGCTCACACATTCTTGCCTTAGCTCAGGAAGGATGTGGCTCCAGAGCAAACTAATTTATGCAGGAGCCAAATCGCTCACTCACAACTTTAGTGCCAGTAGCTCACAAAGCTGAATTTTTGCTCATGAGACTCCACAGCTTAGAGGGAGCGTTGGTCCAGTCATAGTTTCTTATCAATTTCTACAAATGCGGGGGAACTACAAGTCTAAGGGCATGGCATACCAATTTGGGGCATCTCCTGATGTGCCATGAAGTACCTGAGCAATGGTGGACACCCTCGATATGCAAAGAAACTTTTGCTCTTCCCCCGTGAACTTTCATCAAGATTTTATTGAGTTGCTGATCTCAAAGGAGCCTCTTTGTCTATGTTGTGGGGCCAGCACATATGAACCTCTTGAGGTTCCGCCAGATCAACAGAATCAACCACAGATTTTCAGCTCCCCAGATGGGGTGTCGTGATCTCCGTAGGCTCCATTCTCAACCGTGCCACCTTCAACATCCTGTGACTGTTCTTCCAGAAACCCACTGATGTCTTTACATATGGAATACTTGGCATCCCAAAGGGCTTTTATCGTTTCCCACATCCCTGCCTTTTCTCCTTGGAGGTCTTGGTTGTTCTCTATCAAAGCAATGTATTCCTCACAGAGGACCATCATGTCTCTGGAGATGGCCACACCCTCTTCCCAGAAGACCTTGTCCTTCTTCCAGAAGGCCCTGCATTCCTTCCAGTAGGCCACGTTCTTCTGCTCGAGGGCTTCCATCTTCTCCTGCAGTGATTTGTTCTTCTCTTGCATGGCCTTGTTGGTTTCCCAGAACTCCTGGTTCTTGACCTGGAAGGCCTTCACCACAGTTTGTAAAGATTCAGTCCTCTCCTCAAAGGAAGCAACCTCTTCCACCATGGCCTTGATCTTCTCTTTTAAGGCCTCAATCTCCTCCTGAACAGCTCCCACCTTTTCCATGAAGTCCAGCTCTTTCCTCCAGAAGTGCTTGGTCTCCATCACTAAAAGTCCCCACTCTTCCAAGTAGTTCTTCATCTCCTCCAAGAATGCCTTGTTCCTCAGTTTGAAGTTGCATATTTCCTCCCATAAGGTCTTGGTTTTGTTATCCTCCCAGAAAGTTTTGATTTCCACTCACAGGGCCCTGTTTTTTTCTTTTTCTTTTTTCTTTTTGAATATTTTTATTTTGGTTTTTAAGTCATATACAGATCACACAATAAATACATTGGATATTGCATCATTTTTGGAGTGTCTTATCTATAGATATCTAACCATCTATCTAGTTTCTGCCATCTATTTTTGAACACAGTGTCAAGTTTTCCTGCAAGTAGCATATTTACTTTGTGCATTTCCTTTAGATCTATAATTTTTATAATTAATTCTTCTCTACTTGGCAATCTGTCAGACTTCCAGCATTTGGCTACAGCTATCCTGGCATTTGTGAGAATGTATAATATCAGACATGCATCATTATATTTTATCCTTTCTGGCAAGATATTTAGCAAGTATATTTCTGGTTTCAACGGTAGATCAATTTCTAGTATATCTAAGATGGTTTGTTTTATACTTTTCCAGAATTTTACCACTCTTTCACATCTCCACCAAATGTGAAAATAGGAGCCAACATTTCGCTCACATCTCCAGCAATTTCCGGATACGTTTTTATAACATTTTAATGCTTTATCTGGCGTCCAGTGCCATCTGTGAAACATTTTGAAGATGTTTTCTTTATAAGCAGTGGCTCTTAGTATCTTCATTGAATTCCACATTTTTGACCAATTTACCTCAGTTATGGAATTTCCTATATCTTTCTCCCAGGCCTTCATACAGGGTTTTATTTGTTCTGTTTGCGTCTCATCATTTAAGAGGAATTTATATAGTTTTTGTATTAACTTATTTGCAGAGGTTAGCCAGATTTTATCAAGACTCGTATATGTTGTGATAAATCCTTTTATCTTATCTTTCGCAAATCTTGATTTTAATTGTAATTTCTCCCAGGCTGATAGATTGATGTTCAATGTCTGTATCTTCTGTCTTCTAATAATACCCATTCACGTATCCAACTCATTGCTGCTGCTCTGTAGTAGAGTTTCCAATTTGGTACTCCTAAACCTCCTCGTTCTTTTTTTTCCTGTAACGATTTTAGTCTTATTCTGGCTCTCTTTGCTTGCCATATAAATTTTCTCGTGATTTTATCTAGTTCTTCGCATATTTTTTCATTTTTTAATATCAGAATTGTTTGGGCCAGGAACAAGAATCTCGGTAAGATATTCATTTTTATAGTAGCCGTTCTGCCCATCAATGATATGTGGAGATCCTGCCATTTTTCCAAGTCTTTTTTAATTTCTTGTAGCAGTGGTTTATAATTATTTTCATACAGTTGTAAGTTGTTACTTGTCATATTAATGCCTAGATATTTGACTTTATTTGTTATTTCCAGGGCCCTGTTTTTTTCTCCAGAACAGCTTGATTTCTTCTTGCAAGGCCCATTTCTCCTCTTGGAGAGTCTTCTGTAAAAGCTGTTTGTGCAAGGATGGAGGCAAAGGGGTCATGTGAGGCCAGCTCTCTTGCTTGGCAGAAAGGGGAGGAATCTCTCCGCATTTCCTGCTCTTGGGGTTGACATTATCAGGGGCTTCTACCAGCATTTTCTTCCTGTTCTCCATTTTGTCACAGCTGGAGAGAAAAAGAGAGAGAGAGAGATGGGTGGGAGGTAGCACAGAAAGAGAAGATGTTGTCTACCGGGTGGTTTGAGCATTAAGACCTCCAGGGAGAGTCCTAGGGGGTAGGGTTACCAGCTCCACTTTGGGAAACCGAAGCCAAAAGAGAGAGATCACAGGAGGAGATGGAAATCCAAACAAAACATCCATGACAAAAATAATGAAAAGTCAATAAAGATGATATGCAAAATTTGTTAGCCAAGTTGCCATGAATCATTAACACCTATGGGGAATTATGATATCACGCAAGGCAATAGGCAGATAAGGGAGCAAGCACCTATGTATACAGGGGTCCTGCTTCTCCAAGACACACCAAAAATGGACGCTAAGACTGACTTCACTATAGAATGGTTTTGTTTACTGAAGGTATTTCAAGCATACAACAACACAAGCGCATGCACAATTATACAGCATCTAGGAAATAGAGAGAAGGATAGCACATTCGCATTAGCAGGATGTTTCGTTGAGGGGCAATACTCTACCTGTCCTCGGCGAGATGGAGTGAGGCTCAGGAAAAACAAGGGAGACTATGGGGAGGTGGGGTCGTGTCCTGAGCCGGCAGCGACACGTGGAGACTCTGGCTGCGCAGAACAAGAGTCGTTGGTATAGGGGGGAGTGTAGGGGAAGTCAAGAGAGAGAAGAAGGAGATGAAGAAGAGAAGAAGAGAGAAGAAGAGATTGGATTTATACCCCGCCCTTCACTTGGAGTCTCAGAGCAGCTTACAAACTCCTTTCCCTCCCCCTCCCCACAACAGACACCCTGTGAGGTAGGTGGGGCTGAGAGAACTCTGAAACAAACTGCTCTTTCAAGAACAGTTCTTATCAGAACTACAGCTTGCCCAAGGTCATCCAGCAGGTGTGAGTGGAGGAGTGGGGGAATCAAACCCGGTTCTCCCAGATTAGAGTCCGCACACTTAACAACTACACCAAACTTGCTCTCAGATGGTGCTGGGTGCCCTCTTTTGTAAGGGAGCTTGAGGGGTGGGCTAGGCTTGGCCATCTCCTTTGACACACCTCCTGCTAGTCCGGCCCCGAAACCATGCTGGTTGGCACTGGGGGTCGAGGGGAAGGGTCTAAGGGGGATGGGGTGGACAATGTTGAGACCTAATAGAAACTGGTCTGGTCTGGACAATGGCACCTGAAGGGATTATGACTCATGTGGCCAGAGCCATTGTTCCCTGATTGTCTTATGGCTGTAGTTTCGACTCGGTGATGTATTAGGTGGGGGAATAGAACATTGCCTACGTGAAAGGAAGAGAACTCTTCATGGAGTTTGAGTCCCGTCTTCGGTCTTCTGTCCTGGCATGACAACTTGTCTGGCTTTTCAGTGCCATATGTGGCTAGGGAACTGGTCCATCTTACTGCAGGTAAGAGGGAAGGTAACATACAGGAACCATAGGCACATCATCTCACAGGATGGCTTCCTTCTTCTGGGCACATGTCTATAACTAGCATCACTTGGAGTCACCTTACAGTTCAGTCCCTTTTGCACCCAACTAGCAAAGTCCAAGTTTTTATCACTTATGAGTCCATAAGAGCGCAATAGGTGCCTTGCAGGGCAACAAATTGTTTACTATAATAATTCCGTAGAAAATTCTCTTCTTATATTGCTCACACACAACGTGTGTGAGCGTGGGTTCTGATACCAGAGAGTCCACATGGGATGTTTCCTTCGAGAACTGATAAGTGGAAATTGGGAAGAACTGTAATTGCTACACGCTCAGATAAAGCAATCCTGTGGAATGGATATTTTTCACATTGCACAAAATCCATTGTGTGTGAGCGACATAAGAAGAGAGTTTGCTACGAAATTATTATAGTAAACGATTTTGCATATCATCTTTATTGACTTTTTGTTATTTTTGTCATGGATGTTTTGTTTGGATTTCCAGATTGGGAAATAGCTGAAGATTTGGAGGGAGGGGTTTGGGGAGGGAAGGGGGGGGGACTTCAGAGAGGTATAATGCCATAGAGTCCACCTTCTGAAGCAGCCATTTTTTACTAGGTGATCTGATCTCGGTCTCCTGGAAGTCAGTTGTAACCCAGGAGGTCTTCAGCCACCACCTAAAGGTTATATTCAAATACTAAAGCACCGTATACAATAGATTGTATATTAAGATTGAAATAAACATATAAATTATATAAGCAATATTTGTATTGTGTCAGTTGTTGTAAAGGTACGATACATTCACAACCTTAAATGATGTGAACAAAATTAAACTCATGCACAATAATTCAAGTGATTAACACTCCAAAGAGTGATCAGGTTCACAACATGAAGCTTACAAGACTATAGGGAGCCGGTAAGAAGAATCCCATTTCTGCACGCCTTCGTCAGGTCCTACAGCCTGAATTATCTATGATGAAAATAATATATACAGGGGTCATTTCCTGTAGGAGCACACAGGAGCGGAGCTCCGGCAATAAAGAGCCCAGGGGGCGGGCACATGCAACAAGCCCCGCCCCCTGGTCCCAGCAGCCTTGGGCCACGAGGAGCAAGAAGCAGCTAGGTAAGTTGCAGTGGGTGTTGCTGTCTGACACACTTCCGGTGATGTCAGGGGGTGTGGCATATGCAAATAAGTTATGTTAATGAGTTATGCTAATGAGCTCCTGCACCTCTTTTTCTATGAAATGAAATGAAATGAAACCAGAAAAAAACCTTACAAAATGTATGATGAAAAGTGTACTAGAACACATGTCAAGTGTTACAACTAACTAGAATATAGATTTATATATTTTGTAAGGGTTTTTTTCTGTTTATATTATCTTCATCATAGATAATTCAGGCTGTCATGTGTCATGTAGATACTGATGCTTTCCTGGAGTTCTGTTTTTAGACCTCTGGTTGGTTCTTCCTGAATCCTATTGCATTGTTCTTCAAATGTCCCATCCCCGTGGATTTTACTGCCTCACTCTGTGTAATCCACCTGAACTCCAAAGAGGAAAGGCACAATAATACAAATAAACAGATAATATATTAAGGGCACCACATATTTTTAAGAACTCAGCTTAGGGTACTCAAAGCTCATTAACTTTTGCATGGGAATAGTTTTGTGTTCCCTTGGTACTCCATGGACTTTGGAAGACCCTTTTCCTGCCAGAGGTCTTGTAGTATGAATGGGAATATAAAGATTTTTATATATAGGTTTTTTTCTTCTTGATTGTTCATATTCATACTTCTCTGGTTTTTATAGATTTATTCTTTAAGTAATATTTTATTAGGCTGTTAGAAAGGCCTGTTATATAGAAGGCTTTCCTCTTGTAGGTCTGATATTGTTAGCAGACAACATAATAGGTACAAAGTTCATGATTCTGTAGTTCTTAGGGCAAACCTTTCAATGTCTGGGTCAGATAAGATTTTAGTCTCGTATCAGTAATTAATACTTTTGTTCGGGATATGAAGAATCCTTGCTCATTATCATTTTGGTTAGGTTAAGTAAACACTTAGTTTGACGTAGATATATTTTTCTTTATATCTGGTCAATCAGAGGATTATTACTCAAATTACCACTGTCTTTTGTAACCAATTATGCTAGAGAGCTAGAGGAGGACTGGGGGGTTTGCACTGGAGCTGGAGGTGCTGCTGCTTCTGCTACTGCAAGAGGAGCAGCAGGTGTGGCCGGGGTGCCCCCCTGATTCCCCCAAGCCCCACCAACCAAAATTTTCTGGCTACACCGCATTGCCAATCCTCCAGGGCCCCCCAAAGGAGGAATTTGGTCCCTGTGGTAACTGGGCGCGGGGTAGCAGGAGACCCTTAGCTTGAGAAGGGGTGTCAGGAGACTGTTTCTCCAGGCAGGAAGACCCCCAACAAGGACAGTGGTGGCAGCGCAACCTAGTGGAAGGGAGTGGAACAGCACACTCCAGGAATTGGTGCAAGCCAAAGTGGGGGCTGGCAGAACAGGGTCTGTAAGTCATAGCAGGTCTGTTCCGTCATACAGCTAATGAGATTTAGCTGTAAAGCAATGACATGGAGGGCAAATGAGGACATTTATACAGAGGGGAGGCCATTTAAGTGGATATGCAAATATTTTATGAGGGATGCTAAAAAAAAACTCCCCCAAAGGAGTGGTATTACAATATACTACGACTAGTAATAACAGTAGTAATTATTGTAGCAGCAACAGTAATAAGCATTTAGTAATAGTAGTAATAGTAGTAAATAAGCATTTATATAAGCATTTAGTAATAGTAATACTAGAAGAAGAGGAGGAGGAGGAGGAGGAGGAGGAGGAGGAGGCAGAGATTGGATTCATACCCTGCCCTTCACTCAGAGTCTCACAGCAGCTTACAAACTCCTTTTCCCTCCACCTCCCACAACAGACACCCTGTGAGGTAGGTGGGGCGGAGAGAGTTCTTCCCAGAACTGTCCTTGAGAGAACAGCTCTGACAGAACTATGACTTGCCCAAGGTCATCCAGCCAGATGCAAGTTGAGGAGTGGGGAATCAAACCTGGCTCTCCCAGATTAGAGTCCGCGCACTTAACCACACCACCAAACTGGCTCAGCTGCAGTCTGGGTCACAGAACCACCAGTGGGCCTCGACTGAGTTTCTTTCACTGAGGGGCCCTTAGACGCCTCACACTTAACCGCTACACCACACATCCATATATTATTTATATAGCTTATGTTACAGCATATAGTACAGTAAATGAACATTTATAAAAAATATTTTCTAATCCTTCACACAGAGTATTTTGTTATATTCTTTACAACACTCCTGTAGGGTAGGTCAGTGACATTACCACTGTGCAACAGAAGGAGGAGTCAAACTAGAACTCCTTGGCAAATCTGGAAGCCATTCAGTTGGATGGTATTGCAAGAATAGCCGCCTCAATACCAATTCACATTAAAAATAGATTGGGGGGGGGGGGGAGAGAAGGTATGTTGCCGTCTAATAGGGCAGCAAATCTGCTGACTCAACAAATCAAGCTCCATTCAGAATACTTTTAAAAAGGAAGCATATTGTTGTGCTGGAACAGAAGGAACGGGGCCTCTGTGCTGTTCTGGCTGAGGGGAGTTTTTGCTGCCAAGCAGAGCTCTTTGTGCTGTCACTAGAGAAGTCGGTTTGGAAGGTGTTCATCTCGACATCTCAGGGAGTTAATGCCCAGGGTAGAGTTGAGCACTGAATGAGCGCCCTGCATTACCAAAGGGAGTCATGTCAGGATGATGCATGAAGGTTTATGACACCAAGTTAGTGCAAGTCCTCCAGCGATGTCTTCGAAGACACCCCCCCGATGGAGGTTTTTTTTTTTTTTTTAAAATCACTCTAAGCAGCCATCATTCCAATACCAGACGCTTCGTTATTTACTGCCTAATCAGAGATTAAAACTGAATGCAAGATAAAAGTTGTACTAATGTAATCTCCTGCCTCCCGGCCCAAAGGATTCCGAATCTGTCTCTGTAACAAAGGATATTTCACGCAGACCTGCCAGGCGTCTGGTGAAGCTCGTCCCAGCAGCCAACATGATTAGTTCCTTTCGATTCTCCTTGGATATCTGCCGGGTGTCTCATTACCTGTAGCCGGATGACATCATTTCTTTGTGTGATCCTTTTGCGCCACGCAGTCGTGAAGAATACTCACATAATTGGCCGCTCCGGAAAGCTGCCTGGGCTCAGAGGTTGATTGTGTGTGCCTGTCGGTCTTCTTAAGAAACAGAGAATTCAGCACTGCGGACAGTTCCCTGAGAAGAATGCCTTCTCCACTACAGCCTTTCTCTGGCTGCGTTCAGACTGGCCGTTTGAAGCAGGAGTCCTTGCAAAAAAGAGCCAGAACAAACTGTTCCAGGTTTTCCCGTTCACACTGCAGCGACTGATGCGGGAGCATACTGGGAGGAGGTGCAAGGGAGCGGTCACACTGTTGGCCCGGAGGTGCAACTGTAAGGCACAACTTTCTTTTTTTTGTAATCTAGAGATATGTGCTTATGTGCATGAGTGCATAAGCGCATAAGAAAAATGCAGCTTTTGGTGTTCACACTTTGTTGGTGCGGGATGGACGTGGGATCATCGTGCTTTCCAGGGTTTGCTACCACTTTCACCAGGTATCTTTTAAACTCAGGAGCGAAGCGTTACAAGGCGGGTTGAGTACAGGTGGGGAATGCCTGACAGACGTGCCTGTGTGAACGGCCCATTTAATCCGGTTGTGGAACATTTCTGAAATGCATGTATATTGGGGCAAACTGCCAGTCTCACGCCCCCCAGGGAAGTCTGCCCTTCTTGATTTGCCCTCTTAGAGCCTCCCCTTTCAGGGACTCTCCCTGGCCCAAGGAACGCCAGGTTGGCCATTACTAGAACCAGGGCCTTTTCAGTGGCGGCTCCAAACTGGTGGAATGAGCTCCCGGATAACATCAGGGCCCTGCAGGACCTTTTACAGTTCCGCAGGGCCTGTAAAATGGAGCTCTTCCACCAGGCTTTCGATTAGGAGCCGCCACTAATGAAGGAGTCAGCGGCCCATATGATACATTGGCGAACACTGCCTGCCACTTATACTGAATGCTGCCATCATTTGCACAGTGGTATTTTTAGGATGTTATGCAGGTTGCCAATTTGTATTTTATTGTGTTTTACTGTATTTACTGTTTTATTGTATTTTAATGCTTGTTCACCACCTTGAGCCAGTTCGCCGGCAAGGCGGGATACAAAGTGAAAATAATAAATAAATAATAATAACAATACTTCCATTTACAGCATATTTCTGGGCTGGACCTTGCAGGTCCATATGACCATCAGATGTATCTGACCTTACCTGCAACATAGCAGAAGAAACATGATAACAGTTGAGGGGTCCTCTCACGAAGGAACCCTGAATACTTACAGATGACTCATGAAATCCTCCTCTTCTCCTTTTCTTCCAGGATTTTAGAGTCCAGTGTCACCAGAAATGTTTCTGTGTTTTTCGATTTCTGTGCCCCCCCCCCCAGCATGTTATAGTGGTTAACAGTGGTGGACTCTAATCTGGAGAACTGGTTTTGATTCCCCACCCCTACTCCACATGAAACCTGCTCAGTAACCTTGAGCCAGTCACCGTTCACTCAGGAGTCTCTCAGCCCCACCTACCTCACAAGGTACCTGTTGTGGAGAGATGAGGGGAAGGCGATTGCAAGTCGCTTTGAGACTCCTTCTCTTGGTGTAGTCATTCAGTCCTCATCCTCCTTCTATTTTTAACTGTAATCTCAGGCTGAGTGACAGAGTTAATCCACCTGTTTCAGGCTGCAAAGACTGTGCGTCGTGCTCTTGCAGAGAAATAATGTAGTGCTAATTAGATGCTCAAACTGGATGTTTTTGGCTCATGTTCCAGAAATTGCCAGTTGGAAGACTTCTTCTCAATGCACTGCATGAATATATTTTTGATATGGGCACACAAAATTACTCGAAAGGTGAATGGATGGAAGGAATCATAGAAACACAGAATCAGAGAATTGGAAGGGACCTCCAGGGTCATCTAGTCCAACCCCCCCACACAATGCAGGAAATTCACAAATACCTCTCCCCCCACAACCCCGTGTGTGTGGTTCCATGCTCAAAAGATGGCAATAAACCACCTCCAGGATCCCTGGCCAAAGTGGCCTGGAGGAAATTGCTTCCTGATCCCCAAGTGCCTATCGACATTTCCCTGGGCATGTAAGAAAGGGCCATGAGAACTGAGCACTGATGTAACCCTTCTTTCCCTCCTTCTCATGATCTGCCTAAATTCTAGCCTCTGTTTGAAACCCACCACCTCCCGAGGAAGCCTGTTCCACTGAAGAACCACTCTAACTTTCAGAAAGTTCTTCCTAAAGTTTAGCTGAAAACTATTTTGATTTAATTTCAACCCATTGGCTCTAGTCCGACCTTCTGGGGCAATGGAAAACAATTCCACATCATCCTCTATATGACAGCCATTTAAGTACTTGAAGATGGTTATCCCCTCTCAGTCGTCTCCTCTCCAGGCTCCTTCAACCTTTCCTCATTGGACTTGGTCTCCAGACCCCTCACCATTTTTGTTGCCCTCCTCTGGACATGTTTCAGCTTGCCTATATCCTTCTTCAATTGTCTATATCCTCCTTCAGCTGAACATCATACTCTAGGTGAGGTCTAAACAGAACAGAGTAAAGCGATACCATCACTTCATGTGATCTGGACACTATACTTCTGTTGATACAGCCCAAAATCGCATTTGCCTTTTTAGCTACTGCATCACAATGCTGACTCATGTTCGGTGTATGATCTACTAAGACCCCTAGATCCTTTTCGCACATACTACTGCCAAGACAATTCTCCCCTATCCTATAATTATGCATTTGATTTTTCCTACCTAAATGCAGAACTTTACATTTATCCCCATTGTCATTCATTTTATTTGTTTTTAGCCCAGTTTTCCAGCCTGTCAAGATCATCCTGTATCCTGACTCTGTCTTCTACCATATTTGTTACCCCTCCCAATTTAGTATCATCTGCAGTGAACAAGCATTCCCTCTATTCCTTCATCCAGATCTTTTATAAAGATGTTGAACAAAGCAGGTCCCAGGACAGTACTTGTTGCTCTTCTCTGAGAAGATGAGGAACCATTAACAAGTGCTCTTTGGGTGTGATCTGTCAACCAGTTACAGATCCACTTAATGGTAATACAATCCAAACTACATTTTACCAACTTGCCAACAAGAATATTATGTGGAACCTTATCAAAAGCCTTACTGAAAGCAAGATAAACTATGTCCACAGTATTTCCCTGATCCTGCAAGGTAGTAGCTTTCTCAACAACAAAAAAGAGAGAGGTTAGTCTGACATGACTTGTTCTTGAGAAACCCATGCTGGCTCTTAGTAATCACAGCCATCCTTTCTAAATGCTCAAGGACTGACTGACGATTTGTTCTAAAACTTTTCCAGGTATAGATGGGGACAACATTTTTTTATTTCTCCAGTCTTTAGAAAGCTGTTTATGGAGCCACCTTGGCTTCTTTAGGCTCCTCCCATTTTTCCTTCTCCTAGGAATCGTTTGTGGTTGGGCCTTCAATATTTCATTTTTAAGAAACTCCCACCCCTCTTGAACTTCCTTCTGCTTAGGTATTTCTGACCATGGGATTCTACCCAGCATAACTTTAAGTCTGTTAAAATTTTCTTTCTTGAAGCCCAACCTATATGTCTGACTACATACAGCTTTTCCCTCCCCCAAGACTGTAATTTTCAAAATTACATGGTCACTACTATCCAGGGTACCGACTACTCTCACCTCGTCAACCAGCTCTTCCTTGGTGGTGAGAATCAAGTCTAAGCAGATCCCCTTTTTCCCCTCTCCACTTTCTGGAAAATGAAATTGTCAGCAAGACAAGTCAGGAATTTATTGGACCTTTCATTTTTAGCAGAGTTGGACTTCCAATACATATCCAGGTAATTGAAATGCAAATTGGAAGATTTCTTGCAATCAGAATCAAAGAGTTGCAAGGGACCTCCAGCCCACTATGCCCTGTTGTTGGCTCTGCAGAGGAACCTATTGGCCACTGTGTGAGACAAGAGCCTAGACTAGATGGACCACTGGTCTGACTCAGCGGGGCTCTTCTGATGCTCTTCTCAGGGGAAGGTCTCGGCCTCTATGCCCTGTTGCTGGCCCTCCAGAGGGACTGGCTGGCCCCTGTGTGAGACGGGAGGCTGCACTAGAGGGACCCTCCCTGCTCTGACCCAGCAGGGCTCTTCTAAGGTCCTTATCAGGGGAAGGCCTTGGCCTCCAAGCCCTGTTATTGGCCCTCCAGAGGAACTAGTTGGCCACTGTGTAAGACGGGATTCTGAACTAGATGGACCCTCACTGGTCTGACCTAGCAGGGCTCTTCTGATGTTCTTCTCAGGGAAAGGCCTCGGCCTCTATGCCCTGTTGCTGGCTCTCCAGTGGAACTGGTTGGCCACTGTGTGGAATGGGACTACTGGTCTGACCCAGCAGGGCTCTTCTGATGTTCTTATCAGGGAGAGGCCTCAGCCACTCCGCCCTGTTGTTGGCCCTCATGAGAATCTGGTAGCTCCTGTGTGAAATGGGATGCTGGACTTGATGGACCCTCACTGGTCTGATCCAGCGGGGCTCTTCTGATGTTCTTCTCAGGGGAAGGCCTCGGCCTCTAGGCCGTTCTTGGCCCTCCAGAGGAACTGGTTGGCCACTGTGTGAGGCAGGATGCTAGACTAGAAGGACACTCGCTGGTCTGATCCAGCAAGGCTCTTCTGAGATTCTTATCATGGGATGGCCTCAGCCTCTCTGCCCAGTTGGCCCTCCAGAGCAACTGGCTGGCCACTGTGTGAGGCAGGATGCTAGACTAGAAGGACCCTCACTGGTCTGATCCAGCAGGGCTCTTCTGAGGTTCTTATCAGGGGATGGCCTCAGCCTCTCTGCCCAGTTTAGCCTTCCAGAGCAACTGGTTGGCCACTGTGTGAGGCAGGATCCTAGACTAGAAGGACCCTCCCTGGTCTGATCCAGCAGGGCTCTTCTGAAGTTCTTATCAGGGGATGGCTTCAGCCTCTATGCCCTCTTGTTGGCCCCTCCAGAGCAACTGGCTGGCCATTGTGTGAGGCAGGATCCTAGACTAGAAGGACCCTCCCTGGTCTGATCCAGCAGGGCTCTTCTGAAGTTCTTATCAGGGGATGGCTTCAGCCTCTATGCCCTCTTGTTGGCCCCTCCAGAGCAACTGGCTGGCCATTGTGTGAGGCAGGATGCTAGACTAGAAGGACCCTCACTGGTCTGATCCAGCAGGGCTCTTCTGAAGTTATCAGGGGATGGCTTCAGCCTCTATGCCCTGTTGTTAGCCATCCAGAGCATCTGGTTGGCCACTGTGTGGTCTGTCCGATTGAAAGGTTATACTTGTTAGCTCTAAGCTTTGGAAGATTACTTGACTCAAGAATACAGTGTTGACTTTATTGCTAATGGATGCAGAACTGAGACCTATTTGATAAAGAGACTTCGAAACGAGTGGTTACTCGGGAAGTTCGTCGTCCTGTCCGTTCATCGTTTCACGTCATCACCTTGTTTTTGATGGCGTCCATCTGTTGAAAACAAAGATTAAAGCATCACGAAGCTTCCTAGTATTGTAGCTTTATTATTGTGTAGTATCTTCATATTGTGTGCACTTTGCAGCAATTTTCTGTACATGTTGTCATTTTATTGCTGTTCCCTCTATTATTACTTGGCCCCTGTGTGAGGCAGGATGCTCGACTAGAAGGACCCTCACTGGTCTGATCCAGCAAGGCTCTTCTGAGGTTCCTATGTTCTGTTTCTCTGAGTGTGTGTGTCTGTGTTTCATAACGTGGATTGTTTCCCGGCCTTGAGTTTCATTTTTTTCAGAGGAGAAACGGGAATTTATATGACTTTTAAATAAATAAAATAAGACAGAAAGAATGGCAATCCATCTCTATTGCCTTCCATACACTTTTTAACCTGGATTCTTACGCTAAGAAGACAGCAATCCCACACAAACGGAATGATTTCGAGTTCAGGGAAACCCCTGGCCATGCGCCTTCTTCCAGCATTTCACTTTCCAAAAGCACCTCAGGAGGTTCCACAGAACTCCGTATCTAACTCCTCCTCCTTCTCTTTTCCCAGGCCACCCGTGGCATCTTTCCAAGGACTCTGCTCCTCTTGGAACGTCTTCTCGACTTTCTCCAGGAGATCCATGATTTTCCTGCAGAGGCCTATGTTTTGCACCCAGAAGTCTATCTTTTTTACTTCCATGTTCTTGTAAATTTCCAGGTTCTCTTTCCACAGAGGGGAGAGCTTTTCTTTCTGACTCTGGTTTAATTCCTTCCGGGCCTTGATGTCATTCTTACAGAAGTCCGTGGTCCGCGCCAAGAGGTCCATCTTCCCTGCTTCCATGTTCTTGTAAATTTTGCACATCCCTTCCCACAGAGTCGAGAGTTTTTCTTTGCGGTTCTGGTTTAGGTCTTCCTCTAGGACGATCTTCTTGAATTTCTCCAGGAGATGCATGATTTTCTTACAGAAGTCTATGTTTCTCTCCCACAAGTCCTTGTTTCCTGCTTCCATGTTCTTGTAAATGTCCCAGATCACAAACCAGAAAGTGGAGACTTTTTCTTTGTGGTTCTGGTTGAGATTTTCCTCTAGGATGATCTTCCTGAATTTCTCCAGGAGATCCGTCATTTTCTTCCAAAGGTCTGTGTTTTGTGCCCAAAAGTCTGTGTTTCTTGCTTCCAGGTTCTCGTAAATTTTCCAGATCTCTTCCCTCAAAATGGAGACTTTTTCTTTGTGATGTGGGTACAGTTCCTTCTGGCCTTTGATAGCCTTGTCACGATCCTTTCCCTGTTGTCTGTGGAGGGTTTGGGGCTTATCTTCCATCAGATCCTTCTAGCTCTCAGCCAGGCCCAGGAATACAAAATCAAGGACTGCCTTGATGTGGGTGCCCATGGGAAATCCCCAGAGGGTACTGCAAGAGTCTTCAAAAAGAAGGGAAGGTCGATGAGAATACACACATGTTAAAATAGCGTTGACCAACACAGCAAACAGAATTTATTCCCTGACAAAATGTTCAGTGAGGGGGAAGACTGAGCACTGAGCTAGACGGCCTGTTCGAATCCTGCCTTGACTGCAAACTCTCTTGGTGCCCTTAGCAAAGCCTCTCTCTCTCTCTGTCTTTCCTTCTCCAGTTGAGTAAAAATCCTCTTCCCAATGCCTGCTTTTTGCACCTCCCATAGGGATGTCAGCCTCCAGGTGGGACCTGGGAATACCCCAGAATTACAGCTTATCTCCAAACTACAGAGATCCCTGGAGGAAATGGATGCTTTGGAGGACGGACTCTCTGGCACTGTACCCCACAGAGTTCTGTGTCTCCCTCAAGCTCCACCCTCAAATCTTTAGGTGTTTCCCAATCTGGAGCTGGACTGAGAAGGTTCTGGAGGTTTGGGGGGTAAAGTCTCAAGAGGGTGGGTTTCGGGGAGGGACTTCTGTGTGGTAAACTACCATAGAGTCCTCTTCTAAAGAAGCCATTTTCTGTAGGAGAACTGATCTCTGTTTCCTAGAAAGCGGTTGTCATCCCAGGAGTTCTCCAGCTACCACCTGGAATATTGGCCTAGTAGAGAAGAATTCACACTTGCCAACATTCCACACACCAGCAGTCCGAAACAGTACTTTCTGGAAAGAGTTTTGTTACATCCACCGCTTTGGGGGGAGATCACCTTTGGTAGCTCAACCACCTTGTGGCCTCCAACCTGGACATCTGAGAGGGAAGATGGAGGAGTGGGGAAGATTCCAAAATGGAGACCAACTCCAGCTAATCAACTGCCTTTTCTTTGCTAGCTAGCAGGAGGATTGAGTTTAGAAATGACTACAGCTCTGAGCTCAAGCCACTTTCTTGGGTTCTTTGTTGGAGGCAACGGGGGTTCACTTCTCCCACCCATGGAGGGTGGTCTGGGAGATCCTCTTGGTCTCCAGTAGGTTTACCCATTTGTCTCCCCAAATGTAGACTTCTGGGTCACTTTACTTCCTTCTTGGTTCTTTCACAATGAGTTTCTGGGTTGTTCTATGGCCCCTTGCCCTGACCTGGATGGCCTAGGCTGGCCTGATCTCAAAAGCTAAGCAGGCTCTGTTTTTTAACTGAGTGGGAGAGACCACCAAGGAATTTTGGGGTTGCTATGCAGAGGCAGGCAATGGCAAAACCAACGCCTCTTCATCACTTCCCTTGGAAACTCTATGGGATCACCGTAAGTCAGTTGTGACTTGACAGTGCTTTCCACCACCACCTAAACCTCCCTCTCCTAGCTAATAAGAAATACACTCCATCTGTGAATAGGGCTCTGTGTGGAACACTCAGAAATGCGACACCAACTCACATCTCGCTCCTGAAAGCTGTCTGCCTCAAATGCCCACGCAAAGCATTCAAGCAGCCTCTTGTGTCAGCTTGCTGATTGTTAGGTCATCCTGTCGATCTGAGGTCATCAAATCATAGAGCTGGGGGGGCATAAAGGACATCTAGTCCCACCCCCTGCTCAGTGCAGGATCAGTCAAAAGCATCCCTGACAAGTGTTTGTCCAGCCGCTGCTTGAAGACTGCCAGTGAGGGGGAACTCACCACCTCCCGAGGCAGCCCATTTCACTGCTCAACTACTCTTACTGTGTGTGGGAGGAAAATCCCTAATATGTAGCAGGTATCTTTTCACTCATAATTTAAATCTAATATTGTGAGTCCTGTCCTCTGCTGCCCACAGGAACAGCTCCCTGCCCTCCTCTATGGTTACAGCCTTTCAAATACTTCAAAAGAGCCATCCTGTCCCCCCTCAAACTCCTCTTCTCCGGCCTGAACATTCCCAGGTGCCTCAGCCTTCCCTCGTAGGGTTTGGTCTCCAGGCCGCTGATCATCTTTATCACTTCTGCACCTGCTCCATTCTGTCCGCATCCCTTTTGAAGCGAGGCCTCCAAAACAGCCAACCTCCGGGTGCAGCCTGACCATTGCCGTATACAATGGGACTATGTCATCTTGTGACATGGATGTTAGGCCTCTGTGGGTATACCCCCAGACTGCGTGTGCCTTTTTTGCTGCTGCATCACACTGACTGCTTGCATTTAGCTCGCAGTCCACACATATCCCAAGATCTTGTTCACACAGAACACTGCCCAGAAGTGTGTCCTCAATCCAGTATACGTGCTTCTCCTTTTTGTTTGTTTTTTCTCTAATTCCATAAAGAAATATAGAAATATTAGGTAGAAAATACCTACAAGGAAGGAGGAGGAGGAGATTGGATTTATACCCCACCCTTCGCTCAGAGTCTCAGAGCTGCTTACAAACTCCCCTCCCTTCCCTTCCCCTCCCCTCCCCTCCCCTTCCCACAAGAGACACCCTGTGGTGTAGGTGGGGCTGAGAGAGCTCTTCTGAGAACTACCCTTTCAAGGACAGCTCTGACCAGAACTATGGCTTGCCCAAGGTCATCCAGCAGCTGCAAGTGGAGGAGTGGGGAATCAAACCTGGTTCTCCCAGATTAGAGTCTGCACACTTAGCCACTACACCAAACTGGCTAATCTAGTCCATCCCCTTGCCGAGTGCAAGAAATTTGCAACTATCTCCTCTCCCTCCCCCAGTCCCCCAGTGACCCCTGCTCAATGCCCAGAGGAAGGCAAAAAACCTACAGGATCCCTAGGCCAATCTGGCCTGGAGGAAAGGTCCTTTCTGACCCCAAAATGATGATCAGCATTAGCCCGGGTATACAGGAAGGGGCCATGAGACCCAAGCACTGGCTCATCCCTTTCTGCCTTCCCTCTCATGAGCTACCTAAGTGAGTCACAGAATCAGCATTGCTGTCAGATGGTCATCTAGCCTTTGCTTTTAATCCTCCAAAGAAGGAGACCCCCCCCCCGGAAGCCTCTTCCACTGAGGAATGGCTCAAACTGTCAGGAAGTTCTTCCAAACGTTCAGCCAACAACTCTTTAGATTCAGTTTCAACCTGTTGGTTCTGGTCCGACATCCTGGGGCAACTGAAAGCAGGTCTGCTCCATCCTCTATACGACAGCCCTTCAAATATTTCAAGATGGCTATCACATCAGCTCGTAAGATCGGAAGCCTAGAAAGATCTCTTTGGCATCAAGAAGCCTGTAATGGGCCGTTCCGGCCAGGCGGTGGCAGTGCGGCATTGTGACTCGAAGCAGTCCTGGAGAAAAGCTGATGTCATCAAGCCAAGCCGAGGGAAAAATGCCATCTAGAACATGTCTAGTCTACAGCTGTAACAAAATCCCCGTCGGCTACAAACATGTGCGATTTAAAGATTTATATGTGTTGTCCTCCCTTACCCCTATGAATCATTGTTAGTCCCTTGTGAATGTGTAACTGTAAATCGCTCAGAGCCAGCAACTGTGCAGGATTGAGCGATTAATAAATTGAAAGATTATTATTATTATTATTATTATTATTGTTGTTGTTGTTGTTGTTGTTGTTGTTGTTGTTGTTGTTGTTGTTGTTGTTGTTATTATTATTATTACCTCTCAGCTGTCTCCTCTCCAGGCTCAATGTACCCAGCTCCTCCAGCTTTACCTCACTGGACATCGTCTCCACGCCCCTCACCATCTTCATCATCCTTCTCTGGACATGTTCCGGCCTGTCGACTTCCTTCTTAAACTGCGGTGCACAAGACTGAACACAAGAACAAAGCTTGAGTCCAGTCATTGTACAGAAGAAGTGTGTGTGCACACAAAAGCTTATTTCTTGAACAAAGCTTGGCTGGTCTTAAAGGTGCCACTGGACTCAAACTTCATTCTGTTGCTTTGGACCAACACAGTTATTCACCTGAAAACTGAACACAGTCCTCCAAGTGAGCTCATATACATGCATTTTTCCCCCTGTTGCATGACAGTTGATTGCCTTATGATTCTATGAGAGAGATAATATTTTAAAACAATAAATAGATCCCTGGAAACCATTTGGAGCATGGGGAAGACCACAACCTTCCACATGGGTAGAGGATGTGGCTTGTTGTTGTTCAGTCACACAGTCGAGTTCGACTCTTCGCGACCCCATGGACCACAACATGCCAGGCCTTCCGGTCTTCCACCGATCTCTGAAGTTGGCTCAACTTCATGTTCGTTGCATCGATGACACTGTCTAACCATCTCATCCTTTGCCATCCCCGTCTTCTTTGACCTTCAGTCTTTCCCAGCATCAGGGTCTTCTCCAGTGAGTGCTCCCTTCTCATTGGGTGGCCAAAGTATCTGAGCTTCAGTTTCATTATCTGGCCTTCCAGGGAACAGTCAGGGTTGATTACTTTTAGGATTGACTGATTGGATCTCCTTGCAGTCCAAGGGACTCTCAAGAGTCTTCTCCAGCACCATAGTTCAAAAGAATCTATTCTTTGGTGCTCGGCCTTCCTTATGGTCCAACTCTCACAGCCATACAGTACTACTGGGAACACCATTGCTTTGACCATACAAACTTTTGTTGGCAGGGTGATGTCTCTACTTTTTATTATGCTGTCTAGGTTTGCCATCACTTTCCTCCCAAGGAGCAGGCGTCTTTTAATTTCATGGGTGCAGTCACCGTCTGCCGTGATCTTGGATCCCAGGAATGTGAAGTCTCTCACTGCTTCCACGATTTCCCCTTCTATTTGCCAAGGAGTGATGGGGCCGGATGCCATGATCTTTGTTTTTTTGATGTTGAGTGTCAAGCCACCTTTTGCACTCTCCTCTTTGACCCTCAGCAAGAGGCTCTTTAGTTCTTCTAAATGTGGTTTAGAGGATGTGGTTGGAAAGTGCTTAAATATTATTTATCATTTATTATTTTCAATTTGTATACCGCCTTGCCAAAGAACCGGCTCAAGGCCGCGGTTCTTAAAGAAGAGAATGTGTCTTTATGTGCATGGGGAGGACACCAGAAGTTCTAGTAGAGCTTCCTTGGATATTCTGACCAGGGTAGACAACTCCAGGAGGAGGAAAAAGAGATTTGAAAAAATATCACAGAAGATGGGGACTGAGGTCTGTTAACTTGTAAGATTCATCTACCGATCTCATCACTATCCTAGAGGAGGACTTTTAGAGAGAGGCAAAGAACTTCGGCCATTGGAGGGAACAGTCACCAGTAAGCCCCATGTATTTGTATCTAGTATTCAAGGTGGTGTCATGGTTAGGGATCAGGCTAGGATCTGGGAGACCCAGGGTTGAATTTCCACTCCGCTGAGTAAATTAGTTGGGTGACGGCGTCGGTCATACCCACTCAGCCTAGCCTAACTAGGTCCAGGTAGTGGGTGCTGGGAAAGACCTCCACCAGAGACCCTGGAGAGATGTAAAGAGGGCCTGTGGCTCAGTGGCAGAGCCTCTGCCTGGCAAGCAGAAGGTCCCAGGTTCAAATCCCCAACATCTCTAGTTAAATAGGACCAGGCAGGAGGTGATGAGAAAGACCTCCGCCTGAGACCCTGGAGAGCTTTAAAGAGGGGCTGTGTCTCAATGGTAGAGCGACTGCTTGGCTTGCAGAAGGTCCCAGGTTCAATCCCCGGCAGCATCTCCAGTTAAAAAGGACCAGGCAGCAGGTGATGGGGAAGACCTCCGCCTGAGACCCTGGAGAGCTGTAAATAGATGGCTGTGGCTCAGTGGAAGAGCCTCTGCTTGGCATGCAGCATCTCTCCAGGGTCTCAGGCAGAGAAGGGTCTTTCCCATCATTGACTCTGTCTCTTTAACTGGAGATGCCTGGGATTGAACCAGTGACCTTCTGTCTGCCAAGTAGGTGCTCTGCCACTGAGGCATGACCCCTCCCCTAGCTACGGCCCCTTTCTCTCAAGAGGGGCTGTGGCTCAGGGGAAGAGCCTCTGCTTGGCATGCAGAAGGTCCCAGGTTCAGTCCCCGGCAGCATCTCCAGTTAAAAAGGACCAGGCAGGAGGTGATGGGAGAGACCTCCACCTGAGACCCTGGAGAGCTGCAAAGGGGGGCCATGGTTCAGTGGAAGAACCGCTGCTTGGCATGCAGAAAGTCCCAGGTTCACTCCCCGGCATCTCCAGTTAAAACGACCAGGCAGGAGGTGATGGGAAAGACCTCCACCTGAGACCCTGGAGAGCTTTAAAGAGGGGCCGTGGCTCACTGACAGAGCCTCTGCTTGGCATGCAGAAGGTCCCAGGTTCAGTCCCCGGCATCTCCAGTTAAAAAGGATCAGGCAGGAGGTGATAGGAAAGACCTCTTCCTGAGACTCCAGAGAGCTGTAAAGAGGGGCTGTGGCTCAGTGGCAGAGCCTCTGCTTGGCATGCAGAAGGTCCCAGGTTCACTCCCTGGCAGCTCCAGTTAAAGGGACCCAGCAGGAGGTGATGGGATGGGCCTCCGCCTGAGACCCTGGAGAGCACTTGCCAGCTGAGTCAACAGTCCTGACCTCCATGGCCTCTTCTGAGGTTCTCATCAGGGGAAGGCTTTGGCCTCTCTGCCCCGTTGTTGGCCCTCTGGAAGAACTGGTTGGTCGCTGTGTGAGACAGGAGGCTGGACTAGAGGGACCCTCACTGGTCTAATCCAGCAGGGCTCTTCTGAGGTTCTTACGTTCTGTATGTGCACGTGTGGATTTTTTCATAATGTGTATTGTTTTCCCGGGGTCTCAATTTTTTAGAAGAAAACTAGAATTTACACAACTTTTAAATCAACAAAGCAGACAGAAAGAATGGCAATCTATCTGTCTCTATTGTGTTCCACATATTATTTTTTATTGTGTGTTCTTAGGCCGATAAGACAATGATCCCACCCACATCGAGTGATCTAGGGTTCAGGGAGATCCCCGGCCATCATGCGCCTTCTTCTGGCATTTCCAAAAGCAGCTCCGGAGGATCCACAGAACTCCGCCTCCCACCGATCGAACTCTTCCTTCCAAAGTTCCTTCTCCTTTTCCAAGCGACCCAGGGCGTCTTTCAAAACACGCTGCTCCTTTTGGAAGAACCCCCTGACTTTTCCCAGGTGATCTGTGAATTTCTTCCAGAAGTCTCTGTTTTGCACACAGAAGTCCTTGTTCCTTACCTCTATGTCTCTGTACATTTGGCAGATCTCTTCCCACGCCATGGAGGCCTTTTCTGAGCGAGTCAGGTTTAGATCTTCCTCTAGGATGATCTCTGCTTTCTCCAGGATATCCCAGATTTCCCTCCAAAGGTCTTTGTTTAGGCCCTCGACGGCTGTGTCTCCTGCTTCCGTGTTCTTATGACTTTCCATGATCTCTTCCCACATAGTGGAGACGGGAGAGTTTTACTCTGTGATTCTGTTTTTTGTTGTTTCGGGGCCCTGACGGCGACGTCCAAATCTTTCCCCTGTCTTCCGAGGAGGGGGCTGGGACTTGCCTTCCACTGGATCCTTCTAGCGCTCAGCCAGGCCCGGGGAAAGACCGAGAACCGCCTTGACGTGAGCGCTCACAAGAAATCCCCAGTGAGTACGGCAAGCGTCTTCGAAAGCAAGCAAAAGCTGATGAGGACACACAGACATTAAAACAACATTGGCCAACGCAGCAAAGCAAACGGGATTCCTTCCCGACAAAATGTTCAGCTGGGGGAAGGGACTTAGCACTGAGCTAGGCAGCACATTCGAATCCTGCCTCGGCTGCAAACTCTCTTGGTGCCCTTAGCAAAGCCTCTCTCTCTCTCTCTCTCTCTCTCTCTCTTCCCCCCCTCTCTGTCGTCTCTTGTGTCACCTTGGGGATTGTTGTGTCATCCTAACTTGATCTGAGGTCATAGAATCATAGAGCTGGAGGGAGCCACAGAGGCCATCTAGCCCAACCCCCTGCTCAATGCAGGGTCAGTCTAAAGCATCCCTGACAAGTGTTCATCCAGCCGCTGCTTGAAAACTGCCAGGGAGGAGGAGCTCACCACCGCCCGAGGCAGCCCATTCCAACACTCAACTACTCTTACTGTGGGGGGGAAATTCCCAAATATCCAGCAGGTATCTTTCTACGTGGAGCTACGGTGGCTCAAGTGGTTAAGACGCTGAACTGCAGGCTGTGGAAGGTCAGTAGTTCAGCAGTTCGAGACCCAAGTGTGCCGCATGACAGAGTGAACTCCCGTCTCTCGTTCCAGCTCCTGCCAACCTAGCAGTTCGAAAGGAAGAAATTGCAAGTAGATAAATAGGGACCGCTTCGGTGGGAAGGTCACAGCGTTCCGTGCGCCTTGGTGTTTAGTCATGCCGGCCACATGACCACGGAAATGTCTTTGGACAGCGCTGGCTCTTCGGCTTTGAAACGGAGATGAGCACCGCAACCGGTCGGACTCGACTTGCTTTTGAGCAAGGGAACCTTTACCTTTACTTTATCTTTCTACGTATAATTTAAACCTCTTACTAGGAGTCCTGTCCTCTGCTGCCAACAGGAACAGCTCCCTGCCTGACTAAATGGACCTGCGTGGACCTTTGAAAACCTCCTGTCTTGAGCAAGGCTCCCCTGTGCTTTCGTGAGTCACTTGAGCAGTGACTCCTGAAAGCCCCCTTTGCTGCCACAAATTGTGTTAGTCTTTAAGGGGCTACTGGACTCTTGCTCTTCTCTGCTGCTGAAGACAGACACAACTATCCATCTTGATTGATCTCCATGTGTACCTTTATGCGGGTGTCTTCAGACCACATTAATCACCCATGCACATTCCCAGGGGCTGGATTTGACTGTTCTAACAGCTGCTCTCTCCACGAGGATTGTTTGCAGCTGTGGCTCAGTGGTAGAGCATCTGCTTGGCATGCAGAAGGTCCCAGGTTCAATCCCCGGCATCTCCAGTTAAATGGGACCAGGCAGTAGGTGATGGGAAAGACCTCCGCCTGAGACCCTGGAGAACCGTAAGGAGGGGTCATGGCTCAGTGGCAGAGCCTCTGCTTGGCACACAGAAGGTCCCAGGTTCAATCCCCGGCATCTCCAGTTAAAAAGGACCAGGCAGGAGGTGATGGGAAAGACCTCCGCCTGAGACCCCGGACAGCTGTAAAAAGGCTTAATGGTAGAGCATCTGCTTGGCATGCAGAAGGTCCCAGTTTCGATCCCTGGCATCTCCAGTTAAAAGGGACCAGGCAGTAGATGATGGGAAAGGCCTCTGCCTGAGACCCTGGAGAGCTGTAAAGAGGTGCTGTGGCTCAGTGGCAGAGCCTCTGCTTGGCATGCAGAAGGTCCCAGGTTCAGTCCCCGGCATCTCCAGTTAAAGGGACCCGGCAGGTGGTGATGGGAAAGACCTCCGCCCAAGACCCTGGAGAGCAGCTGCCAGTTTGAGTCAACAGTTCTGACCTCCAGGGCCCAAAACCAGACGGCAGCTTCCTGGGTCCATTTGCTCTCTTTGGAGCAGAAAATTCCACTTTTCTCATTCAGCCTGAAGCAAAGCCATCCATCCCTTTTCTGTTACGAGGCCTTGTTCCACCAGCCATTTTTTTTTAAAAAAAATCCAATTTGCTAAACTAATGAAGGGTGCTCTGTGTGGCTCTCTTTGTCTTCCTGGAGCTCTGCGGCTGCAATAGTTTATAAGCTGCGTCAGAAGGCATCGGCAGCCGCGCACGGCACTAAATTAAAATCCGGTTGTAAGCAATTTGCTTGCAAATAAGTATTAGTGGCTCTCCCCCCCCCCACTTCTTACATTATCTAGAAAAAGGTTCCATTGTTTTCTCATCAAGCGACCATCAGCAGAACTTGTAAGGTTACCCTTCCGACATTGACTAGCAAAACGCTTTTTCTTCGGGGGACAGATGGTGAAATGCCCTAATGCAGGGGTGTCAAACTCATTTGTTATGAGGGCTGGATCTGACAAAGGAGACCTTGTCGGGCCGGGCCACGTGTGTCATAAAATGCAATGCCAGGTAGCAGAGAGATAAACTTTATAAAGGACACAAACACAAAGAGGGGTGGTTTTTTCCCCCTTAAAATAAAAACATGCTTAAAACAATTAGCACTCCTGCAATACTTTGGCCCCGGTCACACGGGCTGGAAAACATGGGGGGGGGGGAGGTGTGGCAATTTGCAGTGCCGCAATTTGCCGTGTGACAATGCGATCCACCGTGTCGGCTGCAACCCACGGTTCCGGCCCTCGGTGTGTGCTGCAACACAGACGGCCGGAGGGGAAAAGCCACGCCGGCCCGATCATACCATGGGAGTCTGGAGGCAGCCCGTGGCAAACCGTTTGTCACCACCTTTGTTGAGGTATTTTTGTAACGCGCATTTTCAGCAGCATGCCACGGGTTGGCGACGGGTGTCCTCCACTTCCCAGATGTCGTGGTGTGATCACGGCCGGAAAATTCGCCATCCACTCGTGGCTCTCCCGCGGCAAATTCACCATGTGAACGGGGCCTTTGTTTATTTAACAGGGTCTGATAACTGGCACCTCTTGCTCTGAATTATCGTATCAAAATGTCTGTGCTGTTGCAATCTTGAGTATGTGTGTATCTGTAAGCTGCAAACCTACTATTGATTTATTGACATTCACCACAGAAATCTCATGCTCAGAGTTCTGAGTCTAGGACCCAGGGGAAAACATGAAATGGCTGGGTGATTGAGAGAGTCTGGCGAAGCAAGCAATGATGCAGCAGCAGCAACAGAACTGGAAGCAGGAGATGGGCCAGTTCCACTGCGAGCCTCATAGAAGCCCTCCGAGGGGCTGATCTGGCCCCCGGGCCGCATGTTTGACAACCCTGACCTAATGGGTCAGGCTGCCAGCCTTCAGTTGGGGTGTGGTGTTCTCCCAGAATGACCACCATCTCCAGACTACCAAAGAGAAAAATGGGAGCTTCAAGGAATTGGACTAAAATCGTAGAGTTGGAAGGGTCCCTAGAGGCCAACTAGTCCAACCCCCTGCTCAGCGCAGGGTCAGCCTGCATAAAATCTCCCGCTTCTGTTCACACATGAAGTGGTCTTATACTGAATCAGACCCTTGGTCCATCAAGGAAGCCCTCTCATGAATTGATATGCCTTTAAAAACAAGCGAAAAGTAATAAATTCCAGCCAAAGTCGGATCGTGTTGTCTTAATGTTCCTTGGATGTATTTCCTGATAAGTAATCTGGGGAACAGTAACTTGCAGGCAGAGGCGTCTCATAAATGTGAGTCACCAATGGTCAAGTAGCTAAGTTTACATGCATTAAAAATGTTCTTTGAATTGATGTGTGGCTTTACATTAATCTAGAGCTGTACTAGTACTAGGACTGATGGATGATTGTATTAAAGCGGGTGTTTCATTTTGTTTTGGGGGGTGGGTGGTTTTGTTTGGTTTGTTGATACTGGATCTTGATTTGGCATTGTAGGAATTTAGTGCATCTTTGAAAAATTGAAATAAAAGCAAAGATTTTTTTTAAAAAAAGGAAACTGGTCTCTCAGGGAGAGATCTTTCACATTACCTACTGCCTGGTCCTGTAAGCTGGAGAGAGAATCATAGAATCACTGACCTCCTGGCTACAGAGATATCTCCCTGGAGGAAACAGCAGCTTCTGGGAGGGACTAGAATGATAGACTTGGAAGGTGTCCTAGAGGCCATCTAGCCCAACCCCCTGCTCCATCAATGCAGGATCAGCCTAAAGTACCCCTGGGAAGTGTTCGTCCAGCTGCTACCTGAAGACTGCCAGTGAGGGGGAGCTCACCACCTCACTAGGCAGCCGATTCCACTGCTGAACTACTCATACTGTAAAAAACGTTTTCCCTAATATCCAGTCGGTATCTTTCTGCCTGTAATTTAAACCCATTATTGTGAATCTAATCCTCTGCTGCCAACAGGAAAAGCTCCCCGGCCCTCCTCTAAGTGACAGCCCTTCAGATGCTCAAAGAGTGGTGAAGAGCAGCCTCTAATCTGGGAGAACTGGGTTTGATTCCCCACGACTCCACATGCAGCTGCTGGTGTAACCTCGGGTCAGTCACAAGTTCTTTCAGAGCTGTTCTCTCGGGAGCAGTTCTGGACAGAGCTCTCTCAGCCCCCCCGCCTCACAGGGTGTCTGTTGTGGGGAGGAGAAGGGAAGAAAGATTGTAAGCCGCTCTCCTTCAGGTAGTGAAGGGTGGGGTATAAATCCAACCTCCTCCTCCTCTTCTTCTTCTTTTCTTCTTCTTCTTCTGCAGTCATGTCCCCCCTCAACCTCCTCTTCTCCAGACTAAACTTCCCCAAGTCCCTTTCCTCATGGGACTCTATGGTATCATATCCCTGTTAAGCTTCTTTCTCTCCCCAAGCAGGGCCGGCTCACTCACTAGGCGAACTAGCAAACTGGCACACACACACACACCCCGCTGTCCTGGTTCAGCTGCAAACACTACTGAGTTTTAAACATGTTATGATCTTTCTGATGATAGAAACGCCAATTCCACCAAAGAACTTAGCCCTCTGGGCACAGAAGGGTCACTCAGCTGAGTCAAAGAAGAATCTAAGTAGGGGGGCTATTATATAAGGACACTCAAGTTGCAACTGACTTATGGCAACCCCAGCAAGGAACTGTCAAGGCAAGTGAGAAGCAGAGGTTGTTTGTGACTGCGAGTGCCTTTCTTTGCAGAGTTTTCCTTGGTGGAAGCCAGATGTGCAAAGCTGGCAAAGTTACAAAAGCAAAAGTGAGTGTTAAGAGCATGGGTGCCAGGGGAACAGGAGGTCCGGGGTACAGATCCAATTAATGGGTCCAAGCCATGGTGGGCGCACGGGGGGGGGGGGGCGCCAGAAGGGATCCTCGCCTAGGGTGCAAAATAAGCCGGGGCCAGCCCTGTCCCCAAGACCTCCCCCCCATCACCAGAAAGTTCCCGAGCTAGTGTTGGCACAAGGCACACTGTGGTTGCCAATCTCCAGTTCAGGGGTGGCCCAACTGTGGCTCGGGAGCCGCATGTGGCTCTTTCACACATCTTGTGTGGCTCCCGGCTGGGTGGCTGGGGAAGCTCAATATCATTAGCAAACAAACATCGTTGGACAAATAAATATCATCAATATCTGCTTTTACCGCTTTCACTGTTATTTTTGGCAGTCTCGTTTAATGTTAATAAAAAGCGAATTTGCAGATCCTAGTCTGCATTGTATAACTTTTACTGTGTTGTATTGCATTGCATTGCATTTGTAACGGCAATTAGCCATATGCAATAAATCGAACTGGAACAAATTTGCACCTTTCCCAGTAAAAACGTGTAACATTCGTCCGTGTCTTGCGGCTCTCAGATAGCTGACGTTTCCTCTGTGTGGCTCCTACATTAAGCAAGTTTGGCCGCCCCCCGGGAATCTCCCTGCATTGCGACTGATTTCCAGACCGCAGAGATCAGATCCCTTGGAGGAAATGGCTGCTTTGGAGGGCGGACTCGGTGGTGTAATAGCCCACTAGGGTCCCCAAGCCCTGAGCCGGATGGCCCAGGCAAGCCCGATCTCATCAGATCTCAGAAACTCGGCAGGGTCACCCCTAGTTAGTATTTGGGTGGGAGACCACCAAGGAAGTCCCGGGTTGCTACGCAGAGGCAGGCAATGGCAGAACCACCTCTGTCCATCTCTTGCCTTCAACGCACCAAGGGGGTCACTCGAGGGCTCGAGAGCCAGTTTGGTGTCGTGGTTAAGGGCGCGGACTCTAATCTGGGAGAACCGGGTTTGATTCCCCACTCCTCCACTTGCACCTGGCTGGATGACCTTGGGCAAGCCGTAGTTCTGATAAGAGCTGTTCTTGAAAGGGCAGTCCTCAAAAGTGCTCTCTCAGCCCCACCGACCTCACAGGGTGTCTGTTGTGGGGAGGGGAAGGGAAAGGAGTTTGTCAGCCGCTCTGAGACTCCTTTGGGTAGTGAAGGGTCAGAGGGTATAAATCCAATCTCCTCTTCTTCATCTTCTTCTCTGCTACTGAGTGGACTCTAATCTGGGAGAACCGGGTTTGATTCCCCACTCCTCCACTTGCACCTGGCTGGGTGGCCTTGGGTAAGCCGTAGTTCTGATGAGAGCTGTTCTTGAAAGGGCAGTCCTCAAAAGAGCTCTCTCAGCCCCACCTCACAGGTGGGGTATAAATCCAATCTCCTCCTCCTCCTCCTCCTCCTCCTCCTCCTCTTCTTCTTCTTCTTCTTCTTCTTCTTCTTCTTCTTCTTCTTCTTCTTCTTCTTCTTCTTCTTCTTCTTCTTCTTCCCACCACCTCCAGGGGCCCCAACCTTTGCCTTCCCCAGACTCCACCTCTCCAGACGTTTTCCCATTCAAGGCCAGGAACCGATTCCTCGCTGGAGTCTTCAGGATCGTCTATTTGTCCTAGTTCCAGAACTGTGTCTGAGCACTGGAGAGGAGAAGATGGGTTACGACAGCGCCTCCCTTAGAGGTTTGATCTCTGACAGCTGATTGACAGGCAGTCGAGGCAATACATTTGGCACAGTTGTTATCTGGGAAGAACCAATCTGCATGGACCGTTAATCGTGCTCTTTTTTTCCCTTTGGGAACAATATTCGAGGGTAGCCCAGCACCCGCTCATCTTCCCAAACACCCACCACAAATAGAATCTTCTGCCACTGAAACGATAAATGGGAAAATGCAATAAAGTATTAATTTTTTTTAAAAGCAATTGACGTGGACATTTCAGCTTGAAAAGCCTGTGAATTCTCGTATGGTTGAAATTTGGATTTGATATAAAAATTGAGAGCCAGTTTGGTGTCGTGGTTAAGTGCGTGGACTCTAATCTGGGAGGACCGGGTTTGATTCCCCACTTCTCCACTTGCAGCTGCTGGATGACCTTAGGCAAGCCACAGTTCTCTCAGAGGTGTTCTCTCAAGGGCAGTTTCTGTCCGAGCTCTCTCAGCCCCACCTACCTCGCAAGGTGTCTGTTGTGGGGAGGGGAAGGGAAAGGAGATTGTAAGCTCCTCTGAGACTAAGTGAAGGGTGGGGTATAAATCCAATCTCCTCCTCCTCCTCCTCCTCCTCCTCCTTAAGTGAAGGGTGGGGTATAAATCCAATCTCCTCCTCCTCCTCCTCCTCATCCCAGGCTCAGATCCAGTCAAAAAAGACCAGGAACTCTTTTTTGCTTTTTACTTGCTTTATTTATTCATACCTTGCCTTTCATTTCCGACAGAGGCCCAAAGCGACTTCCAGCATCAGTGTTCCCTCTAAGCTGAGTTAGTGTGAGCTAGCTTACCATTTTTTAGCCTCCGGCTCACACACTGTTGTCTGAGCTCAGGAAGGAGGGCTCCAGAGCAAACTGATTTACGCAGCAGCCAAATCACCGGCTCACAACTTTTAATGCCAGCAGCTCACAAAGTAGAATTTCTGCTCACAGGACTCCACAGCTTAGAGGGAACATTGTCCAGCATCATGCTCCTCTCCTCCGTTTTATCCTCACAACAACCCTGTGAGGTAGGTTAGACTGAGAGAGCGTGACTGGCCCAAGGTCACCTGGAGCATTTCCACAGCATAGCAGGGATCTAAATTGCTCATGCACAGTTCCCTTTCTGCCCATCCCCCCCACTCCAGCTCCATTTGGCAGGACAACGGGAAAGGCCATGGGTATCCACAGAAAGTCCCTGGTGTCTCCAGTCAAAAAAAGAGCAGGAAGTGGCTACTATTGATTTGCTTTATTTATACCCTGCCTTTCATCATTCCCCTCTCCTCCATTTTATCCTGACAGCCACCCTGTGAGGTAGTGTCAGCAAGCTGCCAAAATGTTCTTTTCCCTGTGCACATGCGCATACCTTCCTTTGCACAGATGCGCATACCTTCCCCTATGGCTAATTGCCGTTCTCCTGCAAACTGCACTGCGTATCTCTCAAGGCCGCTGGAGGAGTCGCTTAGATCATTGCTTTGGCTTTAGGCAGGCAGAGCCGTGGGAAGCTCGTACCTGTTTTGCTTTGGGTAGCAGTTAGTTCCCAGGCCTAAGGGCACGCGTGGGAACCATAGTAATTGGGTAACGCTCATATGAATGTACTATAACTGTTTTGCGCATAGTTCACCCCTCATTCCTAACAGTGTTCCTGTCCATGCATTTCCAGCTTCAATAAAGTAAAACCTTCTTGCAAGTGTGTGCTTCCATTGTTGCTGAGGGTCCTGACAGGTAGGCGAGGCTGCTGAGCGTGCGATTGGCCTGAGGTCACCCAGTGAGCTTCCATGGCAGAATGAGGATTCGAACCCGAGTCTCTCAGATCATCGTCCGACACTCGAATTGACTCGCTCTCCACCATGGGAAAGACCTCTGCCTGAGAACCTGGATCGCTGTTGCAAACAGCGTTCCCTCTAAGCTGAGTCATTGTGAGCTAGTTCACAGTTCTTTAGCCCCTGGCTCACACATTTCTGCCTTAGCTCAGGAAGGATGGCTCCAGGGTAAACTAATTTATGCAGTAGCCAAGTCACTGGCTCACAACCTTAATGCCAGCAGCTCACAAAGTAGAATTTTTGCTCACAAGACTCCACAGCTTAGAGGGAGCATTGCTTGCAAGCAGTGTTCCCTCTAAGCTGAGTCCGTATGAGCTAGCTCACTGTTTTTTAGCCTCTGGCTCACACATTTCTGCCTTAGCTCAGGAAGGATGGCTCCAGGGCAAACTAATTTATGCAGCAGCCAAATCGCTCGCTCACAGCTTTAATGCTAGTATCTTGCAAAGTAGAAATTTTGCTCACAAGACTCCACGGCTTACAGGGAGCATTGGTTGCCGGTCAGACCACACAAGACTGACCTTGATAAAAACCAGGTTTTATGCGGCTCCCCAGGGGGTTTTCTGCTGTCTCCTTTCTGGCAGGCCCCTTTCAGGATGACCTGAGGGACTAGACTCTTCCATTGTCAGCCATCTGTTAAATATTTATCCTGGGAATATTTGCAGAGGAGAGTTTCCGGGGGGGGGGGTGAGTGAGACCGTGCTTTGCCCTTCTCCTGTTGGCTCACGGCCACGACTGGGATCACCGATCTGACTGACTTTCCCCTCGGCTAAATATACCCAGCTCCTGCCAGGCTGCTCGTATGTCAAGGTGTCCGAAGCCTTTGACACCTTCTGGATCTCCTCCTTGGCAATAAGTGAACACTGGACCAAGAAAAGGAAGGTTAAGCAGCCAGATCTATAGACACAAGACAAAGATGTTTATGAGGCCTCAAAAGATGGAAGTCATGTGTCTGGTGCCAAATGCACAGTTGCTCTCTCAGCCCCACCTGTCTGTTGTGGGGAGAGGAAGGGAAAGCAGTTTGTAAGCCACTCTGAGATTCCTTTGGTAGTGAAGGGCAGGGTATTAATCCAATCTCCTCCTCCTCCTCCTCCTCCTCCTCCTCCATACAGAAAAATCCACTTCCCAGTATTGTCATAGCACAATAATACAACTATTGTTACGTGTGCCTCAATATTGTTTGACCTCTGAAGAAGGCCCCCAATAGGGCAGAAATGCATCAGGTCATGTGTATTGGCCCTTGTGTTTAGGCAGGGGTCATTTCCTGCGGGAGTGCACAGGAGCGGAGCTCTGGCAGTAAGGAGCCCAGGGGGCGGGCACATGCAACAAGCCCCACCCCCTGCTCCCAGCAGACCTCAGTTGGGCCACAAGGAGCAAGAAGCAGCCAGGGAAGTTGCAGAAGCACCTGGCACCTTTAAGACCAAGTTTTATTCAGGTACAAGCTCTCCCTCCTCTGTGAGGACAGATCTGCACGTTCCCCCCCCCATAGCTAGCAATCCAAAACAGTCCAGTGGCACCTTTAAGACCAAGTTTTATTCAGGTACAAGCTCTCCCTCCTCTGCGAGGGCAGATTTACACATTCCCCCCCCCCAATAGCTAGCAATCCAAAACAGTCCAGTGGAGCCTGAGCGGTGGGTGTTGTCTTCTGACACACTTCCGGTGATGTCAGGGGGTGTGGCATATGCAAATAAGGTATGCAAATAAGGTATGCTAATGAGCTCCTGCACCTCTTTTTCTACAAAATGCCCCCATGTTTAGGCCACTTGAATTTTTTAACGAGGCTTTCATTGGCCCCTTGTATGTTTTTAACTGCCCTTCTGATAAAAAATGTATTTTTGTATATTATCTCTACCAGGTTTTTAATATTGGCCCTTCATCTGACTTCTTTCTTACCTTTGTAGTTCCCGATTCCTGCCTTCCTTGGCAACCTGCTTTCTTTCGCATTCTTCAAAAGGCTCGGTTAAATAACATCAGCGGTTCCACTCTGACATGGAGATGCCAGCGTGTTCTCAGAGGTCGAAGCCGGATAATTGGAATGGCATAACAGACTAACAGCCTCATCAAATCTCTATGTCCTAACAACCAGGGTAGGGGGTTAGGGAGAGGCAGTGGATCTCCACGTTGAGAGGATGAAAGGCATCGATGCTACAGCTTTGAAAGGTAAAATTGCAACCAAAAGCAAGGGGCTTTCAAGGCAAGGGAGAAGCAGAGGTGGTTTGTCATTGCCTTCCTCTGCAGAGCCTTCCTTGGTGGTCCCTCATCCAAGTTCCGACCCTGTTTCGCTTCCATCTTATGACAAATCCACTGGGATTGGTTAATATAGCAGAGTTTTGCTCAATCACAGAAGCATGATTCTGAGTGCAGGAAATGAATTAATAACTTTCTCCTCAG